>NC_133193.1:4150000-4172500 GCF_049306965.1 Danio rerio
AGTTTTGAGTGTGGCGGCACGGTGGCTCAGTGATTAACACTGTCGCCTCACAGCAAGAAGGTCGCTGGTTCGAGCCCCGACTGGGTCAGTTGGCATTTCTGTGTGGAGTTTGCATGTGCTCCCCATGTTGGCGTGGGTTTCCTCCGGGTGCTCCGGTTTCCCCCACAGTCCAAACACATGCGCTATAGGGGAATTGAATAAACTTAATTGGCTGTAGTGTGTGTGTGTGTGTGTGTGTATAAATGAGTGTGTATGGGTGTTTCCCAGTAATTGGGTTGCAGGTGGAAGGGCATCCGCTGTGTAAAACATATGCTGGAATAGTTTGCGGTTCATTCTGCTGTGGTGACCCTAAATAAAGGGACTATGCCGAAGGAAAATGAATGAATGAGTTTTGAGTGTGTTTATACATATTTAAAATATTTAATATTATTTCATTTAATATTAGTTGGTATATATATAATACAATCTATTAATTATAATATTTTAAATTGTATTATTTAAAATATTTGTAATAAATAAATTGGAAAAAATTGGAATTTATTTAGTTACGACTTCTCTTCTGTATTAATCTTGATGTAGCCTTTCAGGTGAAAGAAAAGTGCAGTTAGTTTATAAAATTTTTGTGTTTAAAAATTTTAATAATAATAATAATATTATTATTATTATTGCAGTTGTTGTAGTTATTATTATTATTATTATCATCATCAATATTATTAATATATTAATAATAGTAATAACATATCTATAATAAAAATTTTGTATTTACAACTTTTTATAAAATAATAATAATCATTTCTATTATATAATAATGATAGTTTTTGGTACTTTTATTGGTGACACTTTAGAATAATGATCCATTAGTTAATAATGTATTTACTAACAATAACAAAGTATATTTTTACATATTAAGTATATTTACTAACATTCATTAAGTATAAATCATCTTGTACAGCATTTATTAATCATAGTTCCACATTACCTAATGCATTATTAACAATTAAAAATTTGTGCTTGTAAGCATTAGTCAATGCACCGCGAGTTAACATGATCTAACGTTATTTAATTTAATAAAGTTGAGTGCTATTTTGGGGTTTCTGCCTGGATTTTGCCTGCCCAAATTTAAAAGCTTCACCAAAAATTCACATGCAGAGGTGTAAATGCAAAGGTTTGATTTCATTTTAAAGAGAACCCATTGAATTTTTATAAAACACTATTGAAAGTGATTTAAAAAATTGTATATGATTTGTGTGTTATAATAAAAACATCCAAAAAAGAGGCTCTTATTTTGTAAACTCTAATGTGAAAGTGTACCTTTAGGTTCTGTGTGGTCTCGGTTGCTGTGGTTCCAGCACATGTCAGTAATCATAGGAAAAAACGAAAAAATTCTCGACCATAATCCATGCAAAAGTTTATCTATTTCAACTGGTGAAAGAACAGAACCACTTATAGGGGTATTGGGCCACCTATAAAATTTAAAGAATGCAAAAAGTAAATGCTGTCATGAGGATGGTTAGGAGGACAGTGGGCAAATTTAGCTAAAACGCTGGGAGATTAGACCCCTACTCTTTTTCGAAGGACATCCTGGGATTTTTAACGACCACAGAGAGTCAGGACCTCGGTTTAACCCCTCATCCGAAAGACGGCGCTCACTGAGCAGTATAGAGTGCCCATCAATATACTGGGGCATTAGGAGCCACATAGACCATAGATTGAGCGCCCCCTGTTGATCTCACTAGCACCATTTCCAACACCAACAATAGCTTTCCCATGTGGTCTCCCATCCAGGCACTGACCGGGCGCAGCCCTGTTTAACTTCAGTGGGCCACCATGTGAGAGATGCAGAGAGCTAGCTGCCGGCAACATGAACTAATGGACTATTATTATAAGTGTCACCCATGTATTATCAGATATTTTGTATAAAACATTCTGTAATTAATATCAGCATTTCAGAGAGCTCATTCATGGATGATTATCAGCTTGTTATTGATTGCCTGTCTCGTGTGTTTTCTTCTGCGCGTGTAAACACTGATCTTTTTCCTTGTGTGTGTCTGTGCTCGTAAACACTCACTGAGTTTCTCCAGAATCTCCTCGTCGCTCATCTTCTTCTTGCGGCTCTTGTCTGTGGTCTGTGGAGTGGATGGAGCGTTGGTGCTGGAGGCGGCGCTGGTGGAGGTGGTGTTGGTGGTGTTTGTGGTGTTGGTGGTGTTTGTGTTTGTGGTGTTTGTGTTTGATGAAGGCGCATTGCTGGATGATCCTCCGTCTGCGGCTGCGTTCGTGATCGGTGAAGTTGCGGCGTCTTTGGTGGAGAGCGGAGGAGGAAGAGGCTCGATGACGGAGCGGGTGTAGATCTGCAGGGGCGGAGAAAAGTGTGCTAAAATTAATTATCAGAATAAAATATCAAATCAAATAATTGTAACATTCATTTTCCTTTAGCTTAATCCCTTTATTCATCAAGGGTCGCCACAGCGGAATGAACCGCCAACTTATCCAGCATATGTTTTACACAGCGGATGCCCTTCCAGCTTTAAATCCGTTGGGAAACATCCATACACACTCATTCACACTTTTACCCTACAACCAATTCAGTTCATATACTATAGCGACTGTGGACTGTGGGGGAAACTGGAGTACCCAGAGGAAACCCACGCCAACACGGGGAGAACATGCAAACTCTATAAAGAATGCCAACTGAGCCAGCCGGGAATCGAACCAGCAACCTTCTTGCTGTGAGGCGACAGTGCTAACCACTGAGCCACCGTGTCGCACTAACAAACATACACACAAACACAGACAAATACACACAAACAAATACAGATGGAGACAACACACACACACACACACACACGCACACACACACACACACACACACACACACACACACACACACACACACACACACACACACACACACACACACACTCAGAAAAACAGAAGCACACATGCGCACACACACACACACACAAACGAACAAACACACAGACACACACAAACACACCCACAGACAGACAGACAGACAGACACAAACAGAAACATACACAAACACACACACACACACACACACACACACAGACACACACACACACACCCACAGACAGACAGACACAAACAGACACACACACAGACAGATGCACAAACAGACAGACAGATACACAAACACACAGATAGACAGACAGACAGACACAGACACACAACAAACAAACAAACACACACACACACACACACAACAAACAAACACACAGACACACTCAAACAAACAGACAAACAGACAGACACAAATAAACACACAGTCAGACACACTCCTGTCCTCAGTAATAATCATGCAGTCACCTAGCGGTGCTCTGGACACATGCATATTTACTCTGTAATTACAGCTTAGCTTGAAGACGTCTGCAGACACAACTCATTATAGCAGACTACAGACCTGAGTGACGTACAACAGCCCAGACCACACACACACACACACACACACACACACACACACACACACACACAGAAAAATGCTAGAAGAATCACTTCTAACAACCAAACAAAACAGCCGATCTACACTATCTGCCTGCTGCAAACACTCTGAATGCTTCAACACATAAAACACCTCCGCATCAGTCTGTCCAGCGCCTGTAGTGTACAAAAGAGCATTCATTCATTCTCCTTCGGCTTCGTCCCTTTATTTATCAGGGGTTGCCACAGCGGAATGAACCGCCAACTTAACCAGCATATGTGTTACACAGCGGAAACCTTTCCAGCTGCAACCCAGTACTGGGAAACACCCATACACACTCATTCACACACACACACACACACACACACACACAACTATGGTCAATTTAATATAATCAATTCACCTGTACCGCATGTTTTTGGACCTGTGGGGAAACCGGAACACCCGAGGGAAACCTACGCCAACACGGGGAGAACATGCAAACACCACACAGAAATGCCAACTGACCCAGCAGAGGCTCGAACCAGCGACCTTCTTGCTGTGAGGTGATTGTGCTACCCACTGCACCACCGTGCTGCCCTTCTAATTCATTAGCAACAGTGTCTTGTGTGGGATATTTTTGCGTATTCTGACCTACAATATCCGAACAAACAGCTATTTTACAAGAAAACAGTCTTGTGCATAGTTGTCTATCCGTGCCAGTTTCAGACTGTTGAATGAGGTTTTGCAATTCCAGATTTCACTACTTCCAGATGCGAAAAGCTCTCGAGTAAAACATGCTCCATACAAACGTATTTCTGCCGTGTGTCGCGTGCACTGATCCACACGTGAGTTCAGCTGCGCTCTCATAGCGGGGAAATGAAAACAAAACGTTCGTCGCAGCAGATTATAAATACAACACTGACGACCCGTATCTCCAAACAATTCTTCTTCTTTTCCCACTTGTTTTGGCAACACAACGTGGCGTCTCTCTGCCGTCTGAACAATGTACAGGTATAAACAGTCTTCGAAACTATCATGCATATTAATGAAGTTGCACCGCATACGCAATGGAGCGTGCTGAATGGTTTGAACCAAGTCTTACTCATGAAAGAATGCTGCACACTCAGAAGGCTGATTTATACTTCTGTCGGTGTCGCTGTCGTGCACCTCTCAAAAAATGTAACTACATGTCGCTACGACGCGTAGCGCAAGCTCTGTGATTGGTCGGCTTGGTAGCACTGACGAGTCTCAGCAGGACCGAGACCCACGTGAATGGTGCGAGCCCAATAGAGCGATTGTTTACAAGTGTGGAGTCCCGTGAAGGAGCTCCGGATGGAAAGTTTTGTTTTGTGTTTACCTCATAGTTAAAGTTGTTGCACGTCCGCCGGTTCCTGCCTCAAAATGAGCGAGTTTGAGCCACTTGTACATCCCGGAAGTGTCCAGGAAAAACAAAACACCAGCGAAGAAACTCGACACAGAGGAACATTTACACCTCACTGCCCACTAACGTTTCGCAAGTGTTAATGCAGACCAAGAGAGAAAGCGCGCAGAAGTATAAATGCACAGCCACGCGTGTTGCATGCGCCGTGGGTTACGCCGGTCTCTTGACGCAGAAGTATAAACCAGGCTAGAGACGCAATACGGTACTCCCAGGTACAGACGTGTGGCCTACGTGCTGGAATACACACTAAGAACTCATGGCCGTGATGCAGCTTCAAAAATTAGTTTCAAACCGGAAGAACGAATTTGCTCGAAATAACAAAAACAACCAGTTTTCACTTTTTAGTGAGATATAGGTGTCTTAATAGTGTTTTAAGCAGCGTGAGACACGTATACGACTGTCAACAGCTCTAAACATGTGTTTTGGTGTTTCGTGACCCTTTAAGAATTATTTTAAATGTGTTAATATGAGATTTTTTCTATCAGACAATATCTTTTCCATTCTCCACTGAAATTTTTTTTACATTATTGTTATCATTATTATATTTTATAAGGGATTATTTTATTGTTTTTTGATGATTGATAAGTAAATATAAATAGCAGTGTAAATTCATTTGTCTTGAAATTTTTTTTGTTCTAATGTGACATGTTTCTGTCCAATATTACATGTTCTATGCATACCGCCACTATAAATAAAAGTGATTTTTTGAAGGTTTCGACATGTGGCCCTTCACTTAGTTTGCAAACTTGATGTAGCCCTCAGGTCTAAAAAGTTTGCCCACTACTGCGCTAAGGAGCTAGAATTGGGACTTGGCATTGGCAACCACCCACAAGATCTAAATTTCCTTTATATCTGAACCAAACCTAACCCTGGTGCACTGTTCAAATCAACTCCCCTGATATGTTAGGGGCTGGTTTCACCCCGTTGACTTCCACTATAACGCCATTTTTTGATTGCAAAGCCATGACAGCATATAATCATGCATTCTTGATTGTTTCTGGTTTTCGCTGTTGGGAGGAGATCAAATCTGTCATTTTTACTGTTAATCATCAGTTGGCAGCATTAACCCTTTAGATAATTAACCTGCGCAGACATTTCTGACTTTTGTATATAGTTCTGTGGAGTAAAACACATACACTTACTATGTTTACTATGTTCTGAGAGCTGAGCAGCTTATTTTGATTCTCAGACATAAAAGTGTACAAAGGTCTCTCATATGCATGTACACACACTTTATATACAGTTTAAGTCAGAATTATTCGCCCCCCTTTGAATTTTTTTTTTCTTTTCCAAATATTTCCCTAATGATGTTTAACAGGGAAAAGCAATTTTCACAGTGTGTCTGATAATATTTTTTCTTCTGGAGAAAGTCTTATTTGTTTTATTTCGGCTAAAATAAAAGCAGTTATTAATTTTTTAAACAACAGTTTAAGGACAAAATTATTATTAATTATTAATGTCTACAGCAGTGGTCACCAAGCTTGTTCCTGGAGGGCCGGTGTCCTGCAGATTTTTAGCTCCAACCTTAATCAAACACACCTGAAAAAGCTAATCAAGGTCTTACTAGGTATACTTGAAACATCCAGGCAGGTGTGTTGAGGCAAGTTGGAGATAAAACCTGAAGGGACACCGGCCCTCCAGGACCGAGATTGGGGACCCCTGACCTACAGAATAAACCATCGTTATACAATAACTTATCAAATTATTACCCTAACCAGCCTAGTTAACCTAATTAACCTAGTTAAGCCTTTAAATGTCACTTTAAGCTGTATAGAAGTGTCCTGAAAAATATCTAGTCAAATATTATTTACTGTCATCATGGCAAAGATAAAATAAATCAGTTATTAGAGATGAGCTATTAAAACTATTATGTTTAGAAATGTGCTAAACAAATATTCTCTCCATTAAACAGAAATAGGGGAAAAATTAAACAGGGGGGTGAATAATTCAGGGGGCTAATAATTCTGACTTCAACTGTAAATACATTTTTTGCAGCGCAACTGATGACCAACAGAGAAAATGACAAATGTTACCTCCTCCCAAAAGGGAAAACCAGCAACAATCAGGAATGCATGAATATTTGCTGTCATGGCTTAGCGATAGTATAATGATAATGGAAGTCAATGGGGCAAAAACAGCCCAGAACATAACGAAAGGCGAGTTAATTTGCCCAGAGTGTATTTTCAAAGCATTTCTCCAAAATATGAGCCAAAATAATATCTCTCACCAAAAATCCTTCCATTTGCTGAAACACAGAGAAAGTTTTGTCCAAATTAAGACTCAAAATCAGCCCAGAGTGAACAGCACACAAGAGTTAAACACAAAAGTGTGACGGTTCGTCTTTGCATCTTATTTTATGCTCATTATTCTCATTTCATTGCTCATAATAACTGCAGAAGTACTAACAGGGAAGCACTTACAGATTTGGTGTGTTCTGGCCGGGGGGCGATGACGGGTGGCGGCGTGGCTTCATCCTCTTCCTCGTCCTCATCCTCGGAGACGGTGGCGACGGCGGGCGTTTCAGACACAGTTTTGGGGACCTGCGGAGCGGCAAACAAACGGAGCAGAAAGTGAGGCTGAGCCACGGACATCACAACATGAGTGCAAAACAGACCCGACGCCAACATGCCGACCGCCATCAGCCAGTCGCCATCTGACCATTACGCACACACAAGCACCGGCTGGCAGGGAGTTCACTGCACATCAAACCTGAGCTACTGATACACACATACACTCAGCAGGAGAAACAGTGGAAAAGATGCTGATTCACAGTGCAGAGAGAGAGAAGCGGGAGAGAAAGAGAGAGAGAATGAGAAAGAGAGAATATGAGAGCAAGAGAGAGAGAGAGAGAGAAAGAGAGAGAGAGAGATGAACCTGCTGGCACTGCCTAGAGTGACTGGCATCATTTGTGTCCTTCTGTTGAGTGGGCAGCTCTTATGAGACTCTGTCACCTTGCTGCTTGTGTTTTTAAGGCAAGACACTGCAGGTGAATCAGGTAAAACAACATTATAACAATTAACAGTCATCACTAGAGCTGGGCAATAAAATCACTATCGATATTAATTGATTGAACACCGTTGTCAATATCAATAGAAAAAGATGTGGTATGTAGTTTCGGTATGAAGCGTGATAGTTTTATTGAAATGAAGCAGTGCCAATAAGCTTAGGGTGTAAGTTTTAGGGGTGTCACGATTTCGATTAAAAGACCGAAATTTATGCTCAACCTCGATTATCGAATCAAAAAATGGAATCGTCGATGCTGCCACGCCCCCATGTCACGTTAGCTTGGCTTGCCAAGCGGAAAAAAACATGCTTGTTGAAGTGCTTGTTAAACTGCAGACACAGGAGACCCGTCGACAGAACTTAAACCCTCTCCTCTTTCAATGAAGTCGCCGGTGTGGAAGTATTTTGGATTTCCAGTTAGTTATGTTGACAACGTTCGTGTTGTCGACAAAAAAAAAAATACAGTTTGCAAGCTCTGCTATGTACGTATTACGGTTGGGATGATAGACAACACCGGCATCGCGATCCTACGCCCCGCACCCGTTGCAAATCCGCTCGCGAAAAATACACACTCAGGCCCTGTTTACACTAATATGTCTTTGTTTTTAAATGGCATTTTAGAACGACAACGATCCACATCCACACTGGCGTATAGCATTTCTGAGCAGCCCTCCTTCCTCACTACCGCTGAAAATGCACATCACGTGACCACACACACTCATTCACACAAAGATACAGACAAACACACATTGTCATTCGCTCAAGACAGCGGGTCAAGGCAGTCAGCGGTTCAGTAGACTGCTTCCATCTTTTACTTTCACACAAGTACTTAGTCATTTTAGCGAACACCTCAGATACTGTTGGCTGGTTCCTGTTGGTTGTGCGTCTTTTTTACCGACTCCATTATAACGACACAGATCACTGCCTATTCACGAGTCCCGCAGAAAAAAAGTGATTGACAGGTTGTAATTATGTGTGTAACTTGCCTTCATTCATTTACTGTGTGATTTGTTTATGGGTAAAACAAAGACCATGCAAGTCAGGTAGTTTAAACGGTAGGCTACTAATAATTGATTTGTTATTAATTAATTAATTATTCATAATCGAAAATCGAATCGTGACTTTAGAATCGAAAATGTAATCGAATCGAGGATTTGGAGGATCGTGACAACCATAGTAAGTTTGTCATTTCCAATGGAGACGCGCGACTTGCACAACGCACATTTTCTAGGCGCACCCAGTTAAAAAAAATCTAAACTTTTCTGAATGCCGCGAGGGCACCTCAAGTCATGTAAGTAGACCTAACCAATCTGCTTTACAGTTTGTATGGAATATAGAAATTTCAGTAATAACGGCAGACTAATTACCTCAGACGAACACTGCAGAGCTTTTTATGTTTCTCCATAGACTTGTATCAGAGCTATGTTTCCATCTACCTATTTTTATGCGCATTTTGCATATGTGCATAAAAACCAGTTGATGGAAACCTGATGATGCGCATACATTTTGAAAATGCGCATCAAAAACTTCTACGATAACTGAGTAGGACAAACTTTTTATTCGATAAGAAAAGATGCGCATAAACTACGATAGAAACACTTTTACTGTACAAATTTCAGTATGCGCATTAAAAAAGGTCAGGTGATTTTGTTATAAGAGATCATGTGATGATGGATATGTGTGCAAATGGATAAACCAGCAGGCTGAGCGCATAGTAAAACATCTTAAATGTAAGAGCCTTACTGTTTAAGTTTTAGTATTGTTATCTTATTAATCACCTCCAGAATCAAGAGCGTCTGTGCTCCGCATGTGTCTCACGGCTGCAAACGTCACCGTGCATTCACTGCGTGTCAGGATTGCATTCTGAGGCGCAAGTCATTTATTAGATGAAGAAAACACTCACGCAGCTTCTCCTACTGCAGCAAATTCAGTTTTTACTGTTGATATTTGACGCCAGTTAATCAGGGAGTGACGATTTTGTTCGCTTTGACTCGTTGGATGGAAACGCTGCTTTATTGGCACGTCTTTTACGCGATAATCCAGTTTTGCGCATTATTTATATTCACATCTTTAGATGAAAACATAGCTAATGATTTTTATTTGTCTGTTTGTCATCCTCTGAAAAAACGGTTGATGGTCGTCTAGTCATGAGAGATGCCAGGAGAGCACAAGCGCAAAGTCCATTCTAAATAGTTAGGGAATCTACACGCACGCACTTGTCACTAAAGGTCAGAATGACAACACATACAATAATCAGACCCCCTAATTTTTTTACGATTATTTTGTGATTTTTCGCAATAAAAATTACTGATTTTGTGGCGGTAATTCTCCGAAGTTTGCAGACAATTTTGCTATTTAAACATATGGAAATAATTATAGAAAATTATATATATATATATATATATATATATATATATATATATATATATATATATATATATATATATATATATATATATATATATATATATATATATATATATATATATATATATATATAATTTTTTATATTTATTTATATATATATTTATGTGTGTGTCTGGACTCTGTAGCATCCAGCTACATGTTTTTTGGTAGGTCTATTTAATCGCACGTCATGCGGCACTTATGTCTCATCACAAAGAGGCAAGCAAAACTGACATCTAGCCAACAATCCTTGCACAACCTACGCTTTTATCTGTTATCTCTCTCTCTTCTGATAGTACCCAATTTAAACATGAGATTTTGGAAACCAGATCTAAATTTAGCGGGAACAGTCGGGTAGAAAACGGAGTGGGTCGGGCAGCGGGTGAACAAAGGCTGAATATACTGTACGGCGGGAGCAGTTGGGTGCAGAATAAAACCTGATGAGAGTGAGGCTAAAAATTCAGTCCAGTGCAGATCTCTATTTAGGAGTCTCTTTAACACTTATGTTTATTTATAATAAAGAGATGACATATTTTGTTTAAATATTTTAGATTTTGTCTATTTAAACTATTTGCCTTAGTAATGTTGGTAAATTAAAATAAAGTGGTTAAATAAAAAACTCCTAATATCCCTAAATGTATTGTTAAAAAATATTCAATAATTATCTATATCGAATGATAAGAAACATAATATTGTGATAATTTGTTTCGCAATATCGCCCAGCCCTAGGTTCGCAAGTGTGTTCCATGTCAGCATGTCTGTCTTTGTTTTGTACTCTATAACCAGCCCACTGCCAGTTTATTTAGCTGTATTTTAAACATATATCAATGTTAATTATATTTTAATAAATTAAGAAAGCAGTGCACCAAAAGAAATAAGTATATTTTGGATGTTTTCTTCACATAACACTGAAGAAGAAAAAAAAACACTTTATGAAGAGCCAAAAAACTACAAATCTGAAAATGACAGGTGTGTGTGCCTGCAGTGTCTCTCCTTAAACACCCTTTGCGGCTCTTTCTCTCCCCCTGCCCGTCTTCTGTCACTCCGTACTGTGAGCCAAGAGGACATTTGTCTACATTCACCTGCTGACCTCAAACTGCTGTCAGAACACACACACACACACACGCGCGCACACACTTACCACTGCGCTGGAGGAGTTGAAGTTCTCCACACCTTTATCTGTAACAAAGAGGAGAACAATGCGGCATAAGGAACACACACACACACAGCCAAAATAAACACATAAGTATAACTATTTACATTTATATATAATATAAAATGTGGTTGAGGCTAAATTTTGTTTAGAAGTTTTAATTAAAAAAATTAAATTAAATTAAAGTAATTAATTAAATAAAGAACAGTTTTTTAGAAATATTGATGGAGTAATTTATTATTCGCTATGCTTATCTGGCAAAAATGAAGCCTATTATATTATTATATTTACGATACATATACACCCAGATATATATTGAGATGAACACAGGTACATTAATCATACAGATTTGCAACTGTTTATTCCATTACATATTATATTTAAGTGACAATTATTAAGTGAAATAACTGTTTTAAATAATAAACTGGATTTTAAAATGGCTTTTAAAAAATGAAAAACTGCTTTTATTCAAGCCGAAATAAAACATGTAAGACTTTCTCCAGAAGAAAAAATATTATAGGAAACACTGTGAAAAATTCCTGAATCTGTTAAACATCATTTGGGAAATATTTGAAAAAAAAAATAATAATAATGATAATAATTCACAGGAGGGTGAATAATTGTCTTCAACTGTGTATGTGCTGTACCTGTAAAGCTCATGTATTTCTGGTTGTTGGACGTCTCTTTCGAGTCGTAGAATTTGAGCACGTCTAGAACGGCCTGAGGATTCTTCTTCTGCTCCAGTTTGGTGATGTTGGACGTCTGGAGTAATCGAGCCCACTGCTCAGGCATGCCCTACATACACAAACACAGAAACACCACTGAAAACCACTGCAAATCTGGGTTATCTCAAAGCATCTGGCTAAAAGCAGCTCCCAACTTGCCCATTATTTTGAAGATTTTTTCCCTAAATCAGCAAAGCAGACCTAAATATAGGACTGTTCTAAATTTTTGCTCCAAGATTATTTCACAAAGCATTTTACTGTTAAATCTAGGGTATAAATCAGTGAAACGTTAGAAGTGAAGAGGATTCATAAATCGTCAAACTTCAAACTATCCTAAAATACAAGCAATCTGTCTCATATTCTTCTTTATTAGGCACACCTGTCCAACTGCTCGTTAACACAAATTTCTAATCAGCCAATCACATGTCAGAAACTTAATGCATTTAGGCATGTAGACTTGATCAAGATGATCTGCTGCAGTTCCACACTAGCATCAGAATGGGGAAGAAAGGGGATTTAAGTGACTTTGAACATGTCATGGTTGTTAGTGCCACATGGGCTGGTCTGAGTATTTCAGAAACTGCTGATGTACTGGCATTTTCACGCACAACCATCTCTAGGGTTTACAAGAATGGTCTGAAAAAGGGAAACTATCCAGTGAACGGCAGTTCTGTGGGCACAAATGCCTTGTTGATGCCAGAGGTCAGAGGAGAATGGCCAGCCTGGTTCCAGTTGTGAAGGCAAAAGGGGGTCAAACCTGGTACTAGTAAAGTGTACCTAATAAAGTGGCCGGAAGTGTTTGTTTACAAATAGAGTTTTACAATTACAGAAATATGTTTAGCAATATAGTTTTACGTTTCAAAATGCACAAAATGGTTACAAAATATAATTTTATTAATATATATACAAATATATGCTCTATAAATACAAACTTAGCATTTTTATGAAGTCATTTTCTATGAACATACATTAACATTACTGTAAGAAAATCTATAACATTAACAACAACAAAAAATAAGTTACAATCTAGTTCTTCACTTAGACTGCATTTGAAATACGTTAATTTTAATATTTTTATTTTTAAACCATTATTTAATATTTGGCAATTGATTCTTAGTGGTTTGATGACCTCATGATCTATTATGATCCTCAGTCATATATATATATATATATATATATATATATATATATATATATATATATGAAGAGTTTAGTTTAAAAAACGTGATAGACGCCATTTTTGACATTTGGATTTTATTATTGGAAATCGCTGTTCAGATGTACCTTGATCTATGTGTGAATTGCTGCCATCAATAATATTTAGGAATGTACATTTTAGGCCGAGTACAAAATGTATTTTTCACAAAACGCGATATCCTCCAGACTAGTTTCTTTACAAAGTGCGATATAACAGTTATAAAACGTTCAGGATGCAGCGTGAGCTCAGCATGCCCTGGGAAGAGAGTTGCCGCCGGTGAAGTGCTCCGAGTTTGCTCATTGATTTAGCGATAGAAGATGAAGCCTTCAACTTCACAAAAATTTATAAAAATGCTACAAAAGTGGACCAGAACAAAATAACTCTGCGTCTGTCAACAATACACAAATGCAGCAGGGAACAAGTCTCCACTGATGTCAAGAGGAAGGCCAGGGAGCGCCTTCTTTCCTGCGCTCCTTCCCATCACAAGATACCTGTCTGCAAGGAGACATTTCCAAGTGTCCTTTGTAAGTTTATTTTTTAAATAATATCAAACATGTAGCTGAGTAGCCTCTCTGAAGATTTATTTGTGCGGTTGCACCTATTATTTATAGCCTAAAACCTCACGTTAATTCTTGCTGTTGTTAATTTATTACAAGGGAACAAAAAGGGCACAGGTTGTTATAGGGGAAAAAAACGGTTTGGCTTTTTCACAACAACCAATAAATAAGCTGCTATTATTATTATTACCGTGTAATAATTCATTAAATATGACGGACAAGGTGAGCTAGTGTCGCCGACTCTGTGACACCGCAGCTCCGCCTGCTCTGATCATACAGGTTTGGTTTTCAGCAGCGGTGTGAAGGAGCCGCCCTTCACTCTCTGTAATAAGCTACAAGTCGTTTATTTAACTAACCTAATCTTACTTATCAAACAAAACATTGATTCACTCGCTTTTCTTCATGGTATTACAGTAGTAGAATATAGCCTAAGGGGGATATATAGCATTTTGCAAAAAAACAAAAACAAGTTATGTTATGTTATGTTGTGTACGTTCTGGACAAATCTTACTCAGAATTTTATTATTATTAATCAATCTTTGTACATATTATTCCATATATTTATGATGTATAGTTTTTTTTTTTACCAATTTAAGATGTTTGACAATGTTAAGATTTATATGTTGCATTTTGACATGGTTTTTGACTTATTTATGAACTATTTATGGACATAAAATAAAATAAAAAATATCCTGAATTTGAAGAATATTGTGCTCCTGGCCTTCACTGAGCTCAAGTAATAGTGTAATGTACAAAAATTGTGAATGAACTTGACTGTTGATGTCTTAAATAATAATATCAAATAACCAACATTTTTCAAAATGGATATAAATCGTTTTGCAACGAAACTCTTCATATATATACACATACTTTTTTATAATATAGAATATATGCTTTTGTAATAATAGTGTATATAGAGAAATCGGAGCACTTACAGTGAACTCTCCAGTGACTGCGTCAAAGCCAACATGGATGGTGTGCTCAAAGTCTGATGGCAGGGAGATCTCTGGACGCTCCTTTTTCTTATTGGCTGAATGGGCAGGATTGGGGTGGAGTCACCGATGGGAATAAAAAAAGTTAGCAGAAATTCCCAATTATGGATTTTAAAGATGTAAAAAAATGGTATAAATACAGAGTAACAAAGTTTTCATCCATCCACATCCATCTACCCATCTAGTAATCATTTTCTTCAATTGAACAAAAGAAAGAAAGGAACGAAAGAAATGAATGAAAGGAAGAAAGAAATGAAAGGAAGGAACGAATGGTAGGAAAGAATGAAACGAACTAACGAACGAACAAAACAAACAAAAGGAATAAATGGACAAAAGGAAAGGAACAAACAACTTAACGTAAGGAACGAACAAAAAGAATGAAACAAAACAAAAGGAACAAACAGAACAAACAAAAGAAATGAACAAAACAAACAAATGAAAGAAAGAAACAAAAGGGACTAATTGAAAGAAATTAAAAGAACGAATAAACAAACGGAACGAATTATTTAACTAACAAATGAAATAAAAGGAACAAACGAGCGAATGAACAAAGGAAAAAGAAAGAACAGCATGAAGGAAGGAAAGAAATAAAAAAGAAAGAAAGAAAGAGAAAAAAAGAAAGAAAGAAAGAAAGAAAGAAAGAAAGAAAGAAAGAAAGAAAGAAAGAAAGAAGGAAAGATGTTATACATGATAAAAAAACAGGTAGCAACATTTTTAATCATTTATCCCCATTCATCTACCCTGCCCTTCATCTAGTATAACAGTTCTGTTAAATTGAACTAATGAAAGAAAGGAGTAAAAGAAGCGTATGAAAGGAATGAAGGAACAAACAAATAAAGGAAATGAATGAAAGTAATTAATGGAACAAACAAACCAAAGGAACGAAAGGAACAAATGAAAGAAAGGAACAAACGAGTGAAAGGAAAATAAACAAAGACTGAAGAGTGATCGAACAAATGAACAAATGAACGAAAGGAATAAAGTAAAAAACTATCAAACAAAAGGAACAAACGAAAGGACCAAACGAAAGAAACAAACAAATGGAATGAACGAATGGAACAAAAGAACGAAAGGAATGAGAGAACGAACAAAGGAACGAAACGAATGAATGAATGGAATAAACAAACGGAACAAAAGAAACGAATGGAACAAACAAATGAAAAGAACAAAAGGAACAAATCGAAAGAAAAAAACGAAAGAATGAACGAACAAAATGAACTAATTAACGAAACGTCAGAAAGAAAGAAATGAAATAGAGAAGAAAAGGAGGAATTTTAGATTATTTCCCAATAAACCTCAAACGTGACTTGCTAACATGGATGCAGTTCATTAGAGTAAATGAATGACGGTGAATGAAAGTCAAACCGGTAAGCCGTCTGACAAAATAGTGCCCTTCAGAATCAAATCAGCAGGATGCCCTCTGGATCTTTCACTTACTTCTAAGACACGACTGACTACGCTTACATGGACATCAGTAATCGAGTTATTTGCCTTAATAGACAATAATATAATGAAGGTGTTTACGTGAAGTGCTTTCATGTAAGAGTTCCTGTAATTTTGGCTGACTTTAACTGCAGTTCAGCAGTTTCACTTTTACTCATGAACATTTCATTCATGCCCCGTGACAAACTGGGGTATTAGACACAAATAAGGAGTAAGAACTGTTATGAAATTTAATAACTAATGAAAAACAAAATGTCAGCATTTTGCAATGTGTGTGTGTGTGTGTGTGTGTGTGTGTGGTCCTTTACTGACAGCCACGTGTGTGGATCTTGTCATAAAAAAAATATAGTGAAAAGTCCTACATGACAGTAATAGTTTGATTGCGGTGTTTACTACAGTAATGCCACTAATATCTGCATGCTCCACATGTCATTTCTGTTTAGTTCAGTTAAGACTTTATTCAGATTAAGGTGATGAAATAATATGATAAAATGAATAGCTTATGTAGGCAGTTCTACAGTTCAAACATCATGTTTAATTGAATAAACAGCGAGTAAACACAAGTACATCTTATTCAGCATCATTTATTTTCATCACCAATTATCACAGTAACAGTTTCTCAAGCAGTTTGTGATGCATTTTGGAAACAGGAGATGAGCCCCTGGTCTAATGCGACACCTGGCTAGAGAAAAATTTGAGCCAATTCAAATGAGCCATTTTAATCTATATGAATTCCAAGATTACAGTGAGATCCAGATTAAAAAATTTATCTATGCCCACCTATAATATATATATATATATATATATATATATATATATATATATATATATATATATATATATATATATATATATACACAGTTGAAGTCAGAATTATTAGCCCTCCCTGAATTATTAGCCCCCCTAAATTATTAGCTCCACTGTTTATTTTTTCAGATTGTTTCAGCACATTTCTAAGCATAATAGTTTTAGAAACCTATTTCTAATAACTGATTTATTTTATCTTTGTCATGATGACAGTAAATAATATTTTACTTGATATTTTTCAAGACACTTCTATACAGCTTATAGTGACATTTAAAGGCTTAACTAGGTTAATTAGGTTAACTGGGCAGGTTAGGGTAATTAGGCAAGTTATTGTATAACGATGGTTTGTTCTGTAGACTATCAGGAAAGAAAATAGCTTAAAGGGGCTAATAATTAAAAAAATGGTTTTTAAAAAATTAAAAACTGCTTTTATTCTAGTCGAAATAAAACAAATAAGACTTTCTCCAGAAGAAAAAATATTATCAGACATACTGTGAAAATGTCCTTGCTCTGTTAAAAATAATTTGGGAAATATTAAAATAAATAAAATAAAATCAAAATGGGGCTAATAATTCTGACTTCAACTGTGTGTGTGTGTGTATATATATATATATATATATATATATATATATATATATATATATATATATATATATATATGTATAAGTGTGTGTGTGTGTGTGTGTGTGTGTGTGTGTGTGTGTGTGTGTGTGTGTGTGTGTGTGTGTGTGTGTGTGTGTGTGTGTGTCTGTCTGTCTGTCTGTCTGTCTGTAGATGCTGCTAATTCCCTTTAAACAACGGCATGCTCTCATCCTCATCTGCGCTTTCTGAAGCCAGGCAGGGTCTTTAATATTAACGATGTGCTAACGGCTGATAATTAACACAGAACAAGCCTCCTGAAACACGAGCTGCAGGACACATACACACACGCACGCACGGACACACAAGCTAGATGAACTCCTGACACACAAATGTTTGGCAATGTGTGTGTGTTTTAAACTGAAAAAGAGTGGAAACTGGAGCCCTGAAACTAAAGAGAATGTGTGATGAAACGAAAGTCTCAAAGGTCAAAGGTTACAGTCATAATGTTGCTACTTACTAAACAGATGTCAGGTGTAAGAGTCTTCATGACCTTTGACCCTGAGCAGTTGCCTACACAGTACATCATAGATATATACACTAGATGTCGCCTGGCCTATTGTTGTCTATTGGACGGAATGCGTCAATAGCGCCGCCATCTTGCTACAGGGTAGCGTTCCTTTGAAATGAATGCGGGACCAAAGTACAGTGGAGGACTGTGGCCATCCAAAGCCAGAGATATACACATATACACATATATCTATGATCGGGAGTTTTCCTGGATGTTAGTATGTAATTTTTTTTTTCTAATTACAAATTTTTTATTTTACATCACTTTTCTACATTGATGGATCAGTGACCGCACGGGCATTCCTGACAAAAAGCTTGTGTTTGTGTGTATAGAAATGTACTATCCACCCTCACCGTTAAATTTGATCTAATCATGTCCTGAAACACAGCTCCTCTCCTGCTTTCACTTCTCATACTGATGGAGGGAGCGATTCGTTTGTGAATGAATCCCCCGAACGACTCTTTCACTAACGTTAGCCGACAATAATACAAGTTTCTGGCAGCGCAGCATCTCGTTGTCATATTTCTTTTGCATTGTTTGCTGATTTTATTCAACAAAACTAGCATAAGCCGAGTGTTTAGTGCGAGTTGGAGCTGCTTTGCTGTATGGTGAATGCAGTAAGTGACTGTTATCATCAATAATGTTACCTGATTAGCACAAAAGTTCAGAACATACAAAAACAGAAAAAAGCTTAATATTACCTATGAAATGTTCTGCCTTTGTGCTTTGATTTCTTTGTTTGCTCGTTTCTACACCGTAGACAGCGCTAAAGTCCCGCATCTTCACGTAATAACACTGTCTTGACTAGTGCGGTTGAATGACATTTGTCCTGGGAGCACTGTACCAATGTGGCGGCGCTATTGACGCATGCTCAGGGTCCCTATGCGATATCTAGTGTATATATCTATGACAGTACAGTAGCGCTGCCCACATTTTCAGGAAATACATTTTCTCATTTATTTTCCCACATGCTCAACATCGAAAGTCTTTAAATATTTCGTTTCTCCATTTAATATTGTATTTGCTTTATTTTCTACTGCACAACATCTATTTCCCCATCATTTAGATTCCTATTGTTGATACTTTAAGATCACGAGTGTTTGTGTAGGCATTGTGTGTGACTCTGTATGTGGCAATACAATGTGAATTGAGTTGTCAGCAGAGAGCATCACTCACTCTTGTCTCCTCCTCCGGTCAGGATGGATCGGATGAATCCCTCTTTCCTCCTCTTGTCCTCTGGATTGGGCGGCAGCGGTTTGGAGCCGTGATTCAGCGGTCCTGAGTCTTTACCGGACGAGCCAATCATAGTGCTGGTGTTCCTCATGGGCGGAGCTGGCGGCTTGTCCTCTACTTCCCCATTGTCTGACATCTTCAGCTGTGGGCGTGGCTAAATCTGAAACACAACCAATCAGAGCTGGTGAGACTGTGAGAAGAGGAGGGGCCAAAGCACATCAAACAGCAGGAGGTTGCTGGAATCAAACCGAAAGCATAATTAGATTGACCAAATTACCACCAATCTTCTCTTAATGGCATTTGGATTAAACGAGGACACAGCAGGAGACAAAACAGCTGAGGCAGGAGGAAAGATCATCTAGTTTTGTGCAAGATAAAGAAAATTAATAGATTTATTTAGCGATCATGCATTAACCAAGGCTTTTATAATGCTTGTTGTTAAAGTGTTGTTTTCCTGAAATACAAATGTGATTATTTTAATATTAATATTAATATAAAATATTATTATATTATATTTTGACTGAGCATGTTTCTTAAGTGACACTGAAGACTGAGTCACAATTAATCACATCCAAAATAAAGGTTTAAATTTACATAATATATGTGTGTGTATTTAGATATATACAAATATATATGTATGTGATACAAATTATATATATATTTAAATAACTATTCTAACTATTATAATAATATAATATAATAACTATTGTTTTTTTTTTTTTGTTTATATGTATGAGTTTGTATTGCATATGCATGACATATAAATACATAATATAAACAAACACACACACATATTGTGTAAATACAAACTTTGATTCTGAATGCAATTGTTTGTGATAAATTTTTGGCCAGCAAAATAAATAAAAAAATAAAAAAATAGATAAAATAATATAAATGCAATTAAAATATTTTAAAATTTAATTAAAATACACAAGTAAATTAAATTAAAAAATAATAAAATTTTAAACAAAAATTAAAAATTTAAATTAAAATAAAATGGAATTAAAATACAATTAAATTAAATTAAAATATAATAAAAATTAATAAAAAATAAAACTGAATTAAAATTCAATTAAAATAAAATGAAAATTTTAATTAAATTAAAATAAATGAAATATAAATTAAATTAGATTATAATTAAATAAAATAAAAATTTAATTAAAATAAAATTTAATTAAAATACAATTAAAATTAAACTATTTTAATTTAAAAAGGGGCTAAGCTGAAAATAAAATGAATAAATGAATAAATTAAATTAAAAATAAATTGAATTAAAATTAAAAAATCAAAATATAAATACAATAAATAAATATAATACAACTAATTAACAGTTCATTAACAGTTTTCATGTGTTGTGATTTACGGTTTATTTATGGTTGTAAATTCTGATCTCTGCTCTGTCGACTTTTGATGTTAAAAATTCAACTCCGCAGTTTAACAAAGTGATTTTTATTGACATTTTAGTAATTCAAAAAAATAAAATGTATAAAAAAATGTTAATATCTAAAGAAATGTGTGTAAAATAACAGAAAAAATGCCGTCAGTTTATTACAAGATATCTGTACCATTAAAACAACACCAACCCAGACATTATAGCACTTTAAACTATTAAAAATGCTCATAAAAGTCACTTTTTTCAAACATTTCAAGGTTAAAAGTTGCTGAAGGAAAGATTAAAGTCCCATAATGCAATTCAAAAGCAGAAATAAATGGGGGGGGGGGAAATTAACCACAAAACACAGAAAACTGCTAATTTATAGATATATTTTATAGAGTACATCATTAACTTTAATTCAAACACTTGAAATGCTCAAACATCAGTCTATCAATAACCTCTAGATAACCAAACTACATTCAGACGGACAGAAAGAGCTCATATACAGTAAAATGCATCTTTTAATAATATAAACACTCCTTACCAAGCAGCGTTCAGCATTCTGACACACAATCCTACTACAGTTCCCAGTACGAAGAGTCAGTCCAGATCCCAACCAGTGTGTGACTGCAGGGTGTGTGTGTGTGGTTTATAAAGGGTCAGGCCTACCCAGATGTGATGTCACAGCAGACACTATGAGTTTAATCTTTTACCGAGACATCAATGGTGTAAGATGAGAGCGGAGAATGAGGAAAACAAACACGCGCACACGCACACACACACGCGCACACACACGCACACACACACACACACACACACACACACACACACACACACACACACACACACACACACACACACACACACACACACACACACACACACACACACACACACACACACAGATAATTCAAAGAGGAAACTGTATGAGCTGTAAACACACTTCAGCCATGAGCAAACACACATGCCACACAAACACACACACAACAAGAGTGTGTTAAAGTCACACAAAAACCTTTATGATGTCCTGTTTTATGATGTCCTGGCATGTGCTGCTGTTACATTTTCTCTTTTTCTGATAATCTCTTAAGTTTTTATTTTTATTTATTTACTTTATATATATATATATATATATATATATATATATATATATATATATATATATATATATATTTATATATATATATAAATATATATATATATATATATATATATATATATATATATATATATATATATATATATATATATATACATATATTTGTAATATATATATATATATATATATATATATATACATACATATACACATCTATATATATATATATATATATATATATATATATATATATATATATATATATATATACATATACAAATATATGTATGTATATATATATATATATATATATATATATATATATATATATATATATATTTATATATATAAAGTAAATAAATAAAAATAAAAACTTAAGAGAATATCAGAAAAAGAGAAAATGTAAAAAAGTACCATTTTTTTGTATTTATATAAACAGCATTTAACTGTTAATTTAACTGAAATTTAATGTTTTATAATTTACCGTTTTTTACCTT
>NC_133193.1:4177500-4210000 GCF_049306965.1 Danio rerio
TGGCAAAATATGATGCAATAATCATTTATCTCGATTAATGCTTTTTTATAATCGTTTGAAACCGAAATCTAAATCGGATTTTCGATTAATTGCAAAGCCCTTTATAATAGTGGAGCATTTTTATGCCTTTTTCTACCTCAATACTTATCCTCTCCCGCGCCCCCCCTGTGAACTCTGGCGCCCCCCTTAGGGGGGCGCGGACCCCAGGTTGGGAACCACTGGTGTAAACACTGTGACAGTAATGAATATTAATGAAGTTGCACAATAGAGCGCACTGATTGGTTTGAACCAAGCTTTACTCATGCATTAATGCAACACACTGTAAGACGTAATAAGACACACTCTGGCACAGACGTCCAGTCTGCACGCTGGAATACACGCTATTATGTCATGACCGTGACGCAGCTTCAAAAATTCGTTTCAAACCGGAAGTACGAATTTGCTTGAAATAACGCAAAAACAACCAGTTTACACTTTTTAGTGAAATATAGGTGTCTTAATAGTGTTTTTAGCAGTGTGGGACACATATACGACTGTCAACAGCTCAAAAAATGGGTTTTGGTGTTTCGTGACCCTTTAAGTTATATCCATATAAAGTCATGTCCATGTGTTGTGCTATAAGTCCATTTATTGATTATTGTGACAGGCCTAATACTCATGATCATTTTAAATAATGATGATTACAATGCTGACCGAAATAATCACAATTATTATTTTCTCCATAATCGAGCAGCACTATACTTAAATCTCAGGGTTTTACTTTCCATGAAATCTCCTGACAGGTTTCACAATCTACATTTTCCCAAACGAAGCTGCTTGAAACGGCCTTCAGGAGACCTGCAGCGGGTTTTCATTAGCCAAACCAAGACACGCAGAGACACAATTGGCACACATGCAGATTAATCTCATGTTCAAGCTGCTGTTCAGAAAATTACACCAAACAGAGACGCGTGTGTTTATACACAAGAAGCCTGTTTCTGAGACCCAAATTACACTGAAAGCATTTCAAGACATCCATAAGGCACAAATACTGGACAGAGATATCCGATCTATCTATCTATCTATATATATATATATATATATATATATATATATATATATTTTTTTTTTTTTTTTTTTTTTAATTTTTATAATATATATATATATATTATTTTTATTATAGCGATTCACAATTTTATGCAAGCAAACTGTCAAATCAACTTTTTTAGACCATTTTGAAAGACATTACCAATCACACTTACAAAAAATAAAGAAAATTAAATAAATAAATATATATTTTTATTGATGCCACAAAAATAGATTCCCATGGGGGATACAGCATATACAGTATATACTAAATACAGTAAAAAAAAAAAGTATATTTTTACAATTTTTATTACAGAGATTCATAATTTTACCTAAGAAAAAACTGTCAAAACATTTTTTATTTCATCCACATTAATAATCCCACTTCCAAAAACAAATACATAAAATAAAATAAATAATTAATAAATAAATAAATAAATTAATTAATTAATTATTTAATTAGTTAAATAAATAAAATAAGTAAACAAAATAACAAAAACAATTAATAAATAAAATTAATAAATTAATAAAAACAATTAAACAAATAAAATAAGTAAACAAAATAAAAATAAAAATAATTAAAATAATAAAAAAACAATGCATTTAAATATAATAAAATAAATAAATAAAATAATAAATGAATTAATTAAATTTATGAAATGAATAAACTAATTAATTAATTAAAAAAAATCAAACAAGTCAATTAAATAAAAAAATATATATAAATATAAATAAAATAATAAATTAATAAATACATTTAAATAAAATAAAATAAAATAAAATAAAAATTTGTTACTGATGCCTCAAGAAAAGATTCCCATGAAGGAAAAAAATGTAAACATATTTTTACAATTTCTATTACAAAGATCCATAATTTTACTAAAGGTAAACTGTCAAATCTATTTCATTTTTATGTTTATTGATGCCACAAAAAACATGGGGAAAAAAATATAAATTCTAGGAATCAATAGAAATGCATGAATACTAAGTTTTCCTTGAAAGTACTAAATGCATAAACCCAATCTACAGCAGCATATCTTGTGCATGACACATAATAACCAACATGCACAGTATAGGAATCACAGTCTGATCCTGAGCAATGCTGGACTCTCCCAGTAAAGACAGTCTATATAAACACATGCGCACACACACACACACACACACACACACAAACAAACAAACACACAAACACACACAAACACACACACACACTCACACAAAAACACAATCACACAAAAACACAAACACACAAACACACACACACACGACCACAAAGACCCTGACTCACATCAGAGCTTCTCCAGGATCTGCTCAGAAACGCTGGACAGAACACAGACATCCACCGCAGCCTTTTAAAGACGGCAGAAGATCATCATAAATGTCTAATAAATAAAAGCGCGTGTCATCAGAATGTGGAAACAGAGCCGTGTGGGCAGAATGTAAAATATTGCATCCATAAATCTGCATGGGTGAAAGCTAGTTATTACATTATTCCCTATTACATATTTGGTTTCACTCATAATGTGAGCGAATGCATTGCAAATGGTGCAGTTATAGACGAGCTCAGAGGATATCCACACTCATACAATGACATTTAACAAATCAACACATTTAAAGGGACAGTACACCTATTCATTTTATTTTGGCTTAGTCTCTATTTCAGAGGCCGCCACATCAGAATGAAGCTCCAACTATTCCGGAATATGTTTTATGAAGGGCATGCCCTTGCAGCTGCAACCCAGTACTGGAAAACACCCATATACTCTCACATTCACACACACACACACTACGGCCAATTTAGTTTATTCATTTACTTTCCTTCGCCTTAGTCCCTTTATTCCTCAGGGGTCACCACAGTGGGATGAACCACCAATCCAGCATATGTTTTATGCAGTGCATGCCCTTCTGGCTGCAACCCAGTACTGGAAAACACCCAAATGCTCTCACATCCACACACACACACACTACGGCCAATTTAGTTTATTCATTCACTTTCCTTCGGCTTAGACCCTTTATTCCTCAGGGGTCACCACAGTGGAATGAACCACCAACTTATCCAGCATCTGTTTTATGCAGCACATGCCGTTCCAGCTGCAACCCAGTACTAGAAAACACCCATATACTCTCACATTCACACACACACACACACACACACACACACACACACACACACACACACACACACACTACGACCAATTTAGTTTATTCATTCATTTTCCTTTGGCTTAGTCCCTTTATTCATCAGGGATCTCCACAGCGGAATAAACCACCAACTTATCCAGCATATGTTTTATGCAGCACATGCCGTTCTAGCTGCAACCCAGTACTGGGAAACACCCCTACACACTCAGAGCACCCAGAGGAAACCCACATCAACACGGGGAGAACATGCACACTCTAAACAGAAATGCCAACCGGGACTTGAACCAGCAACCTTCTTGCTGTGAGTTGACAGTGCTAACCACTGAGCCGCCAACAGTACATCCAAAAATCAACAACTCTGTCAACATTTACAGATCTTTCACTCATTTCAAACTGGTTTAAGTTTCTTTCTTTTGTTGAACACAAAGGAAGATATTTTGAAGAATGTTGGAAACTGGTAAACATTTGTTTTTCCTACTATGGAAGTCAATAGTTACCGGTTTCCAGCATTCTTCAGTAATGATTTGGCTGGTATAAAGGTTGTTACCATGGAATAATTTGGAATAATCCTGGATGTTTTGTTTATGCCAAGTATAATTAGACATAGGTGTCACGGTGGCGCAGTGGGTAGCACAATAGCCTCAAAGCAAGAAGGTCGCTGGTTTAAGCCCCGGCTGGATCAGTTGGCATTATTTATTTATTTATTTACTTTATTTATTTATACAGGGACAATGTACAACATGACATGTTGTGCCAGAGTTAGCTATAAAGCTAATTTACATCTGTATTATTGGCATCTGCTAAATTGGCCATAGTGTATGTGTGTGAATGAGAGTGTATGGGTGCTTCCCAGTGTTGGGATAGCGGCTGCATCCGCTGCGTAAAACATACTGGATAAGTTGGCGGTTCATTCCGCTGTGGCAAGCTCTAATAAATAAAGGGACTAAGCTGAAAAGAAAATAAATGAATAATGTGACATGTAAATTAGTGGGCGTGGCTATCCGGTTTAACACATTGGTGGGATTATATACTAACTGGATTGACATTAATAATGGTCAAGCGAGGAGTAAATAATCAAAAATCTTTTAAATGAAGAATGAATAGTATTTGGCGACACGGTGGCTCAGTGGTTAGCACTGTCACCTCACAGCAAGAAGGTCGCTGGTTCGAGTCCCAGCTGAGTCAGTTGGCATTTCTGTGTGGAGTTTGCATGTTCTCCTTGTGTTGGTGTGGGTTTCGTCCGGGTGCTCCGGTTTCCCCCACAGTCCAAACACATGCGCTATAGGGGAATTGGGTGAAGTACATTGGCTGTAGGGTACAGTGTGAGTGTGAATGAGAGTGTATAGGTGTTTCCCAGTACTGGGTTGCTGCTGGAAGGGCATCCGCTGTGTAAAACATATGCTGGATAAGTTGGTGGTTCATTCCACTGTGGTGACCCCAGATTAATAAAGGGACTAAGCTGAAAAGAAAATGAATGAATGAATGAAAATAATAGATGCAGCTGTGATGTTTGCTGATGTTATGTTTGGATTGAAACATATTGATGTTCAATGACGTCACAGTCTGAGTCATAATCTGAGTCAGTCTGCCTGCCTGCTTTAATAAAAGCTGTTACTGTGCTAATGAGGAAGTGTTGAGTTTGGAAACGGGATGTTTTTATAGTACAATGACTACTTCTGTCAAAAAATCAAACTAGTCGCCTGTTGGAAAGATTCTTCCCTCAGACTATCAGGCTGATGAACACTTAACACACCTCACACAGACTCTTCCATACCGCTCACTGCACACCATCAATATGTAGCATGCACTGCACTTTAACCAATCCATACTTGAAACAATACTGCCTACAACTATGTGGACACCTATTCATTGTACATATCGCTGTCAATCTTACATTGTCCTGTATTTTTTTTTTTTTTTTTTGGGAGTATGCTGTTGTATTTTGCACTGTCTGTATTTTGCACTGTCGTTGTATTTTGCACTGTTGTTGTATTTGCACTGTTGTTGTATTTTGCACTGTCTGTATTTTGCACTGTCGTTGTATTTTGCACTGTTGTTGTATTTGCACTGTTGTTGTATTTTGCACTGTCTGTATTTTGCACTGTCGTTGTATTTTGCACTGTTGTTGTATTTGCACTGTTGTTGTATTTTGTACTGTCTGTATTTTGCACTGTCTGTATTTTGCACTGTCTGTATTTTGCACTGTCGTTGTATTTTGCACTGTTGTTGTATTTGCACTGTCTGGAGCCAGTACCTAGCTTTTCACTCATCATAGCACACATGCTGCTGATGATGTGACAATAAAAGTGATTTGATTTGATTTGAAACTAATTTAAGTCCTCATATACAGCTGAAGTCACAATTATTCGCCCTCCTGTGAATTTTTCACAATTTCCAATATTTCCCAAATGATGATTTTTTTCCACAGCATTTCCTATAAAACTGCCTGGTGGCCCAGGGCAAGCGTGAAAGACGCTTGGGACAGTAGACAGGATTGTTACTGGCCCCTATTGGCCAGTAACGATGAGCACATTATTTTTTACATTTGTTAAATTATTTAATTATTTTTTTCTTGGTTTTCACCTTTATTTTTGAAAGGACAGTAGAGAGAATTGACAGGAAAGCATGGGGAGCTGAGAGAGGGGAAGGATCGGCATAGGACCGCGAGGCGGAATCGAACACAGGTTGCCGCGAGCACCGGAGTGCATGTGTCGACGCACTGACAACTACACCACTGGCGCCGACGAGCACGTCATTTTTTTTCGTAACCTGGTAACAACAGATACAGTGAAAAGATGGCAACATCAAACTATGAGGCTAAAAGAAAACATTTGTTTCTAAAGTCTTGGAAGCAGACAATTACATATGTACAAAATTTAGAAACTGGGAAAGAAAAAAAAAAGTTGTCGTCAGTTTGGCAAGCCATTTTTATAAAAATAATTGCAATAAATTACCAGCACATTCTCCATACTGCTCTTTCATTTGCATAAAGTCTTGAATTTAGCTCATTATACATTTATTAACATTTTTAAAATGTTTAAATTCTAGATTCACAAACACAGACATTATTTTGCCACATTATTAGACATATATGGCTAAGAAATAGCTATTATTTATTTGTTTTTGGTGTGGCCAGTTAAAAACTTTGGCAGGGCACTAAAAATCTCAACCACTGGCCCAATCGGCCCAGTAAAAACAATCCTTAGGGTTGAACCCTGTATATTATTTTTCTTCTGGAGAAAGTCTGATTTGTTTTATTTCGGCTAGAATAAAAGCAGTTGTTAATGTTTTAAACCAATTTTAAGGTCAATATTATTAGCCCCTTTAAGCTATATTTGCTTTCGATAGTCTACAGAACAAACCAACGTTATACAATCAATAACTAGCCTGATTACCCTAACCTGCCTAGTTAACCTAATTAACCTAGTTAAGCCTTTAAATGTCACTTTAAGCTGTATAGAAGTGACTTGAAGAATATCTAGTCAAATATTATTTACTGTCATCATGGCAAGGAGAAAATAAATCAGTTATTAGAGATGAGTTATTAAACTATTATGCTTAGAAATGTGTTGAAAAAATCTGCCTAGGTTAAACAGAAATTGAGGAGCAAACACTTTGGGGGAGATATTAATGATAATCTGGGCAGCTGAAAGAGCTCAGTAAAGGTGTACAACTGTAGTGTAAATCAGTGTCATGCACAGAATGTTCGGCAGAGCTGATCACACTCTGACTTCATCATGTCAGACCTCTAACAGTCTGTCAATCCCTAGAGACTGAGCTGAAGAACAGCCTTCAGCCCAGCAGGACATGATGTTACACAGCCACCCCGGAGAACACGAACACGAACACACACACACACACACACACACACACACACACACACACACACACACACACACACACACACACACACACACACACACACACACACACACACACACACACACACACACACACACACACACACACACACAAGCACATACACACATACAAGCACACACACACACGAACACACACACACACGAACACACACACACACACACACACGCGAACACACACACGAACACACACACGAACACACACACGAACACACGAACACACACACACACACACACACACACACACACACACACACACACACACACACACACACACAAACACACACAAACACACACAAACACACACACACACACACAAGCACATACACACACACAAGCACACACACACACGAACACACACACACACGAACACACACACACACACACACACACACGCGAACACACACACGAACACACACACGAACACACACACACACACACACACACACACACACAACATGTGTATGCGTGTGAGTGAGTGAGTGTGTATGGGTCTGCGTGAGTGTGTTTGTTCCTGTGTATGTGTGTAAATACGAGCCTGTGTGTGAGAGTGTGTATGAGTCAATATGCAAGTATGTCTGAGTGAGTGTGTGTGTCTGTGTGAGTTTCTGTGCGCGAGTCTGTGTCAGTATATATATATATATGAGCCTGTGTGATAGTGTGTATGAGTGTGTGTGAGTGAGTGTGTATGGGTCTATGTGAGTAAGTGTATATATACGAGTCTGTGTGTGTGTGTGTGTGTGTATGTGAGTGAGTATATAAATGAGTCTGTGTGAGTTTGTGAGAGTGTGTATGGGTCTGTGAGTAAGTGTGTGAGTATATATATGAGTCTGTGTAAGTTTGTGTGTGTGTGTGTGTGTGTGTGTGTGTGTGTGAGTAGGTATATAAATGAGTCTGTGTGAGTGTGTGAGAGTGTGTATGGGTCTGTGAGTAAGTGTGTGAGTGTATATATATGAGTCTGTGTAAGTTTGTGTGTGTGTGTGTGTGTGTGTGTGTGTGTGTGTGTGTGTGTGAGTAGGTATATAAATGAGTCTGTGTGAGTGTGTGAGAGTGTGTATGGGTCTGTGAGTAAGTGTGTGAGTGTATATATATGAGTCTGTGTAAGTTTGTGTGTGTGTGTGTGTGTGTGAGTAGGTATATAAATGAGTCTGTGTGAGTGTGTGAGAGTGTGTATGGGTCTGTGAGTAAGTGTGTGAGTGTATATATATGAGTCTGTGTAAGTTTGTGTGTGTGTGTGTGTGTGTGTGTGAGTAGGTATATAAATGAGTCTGTGTGAGTTTGTGAGAGTGTGTATGGGTCTGTGAGTAAGTGTGTGAGTGTATATATATATGAGTCTGTGAGTTTGTGTGTGTGTGTGTGTGTGTGTGAGTAGGTATATAAATGAGTCTGTGTGAGTGTGTGAGAGTGTGTATGGGTCTGTGAGTAAGTGTGTGTGAGTATATATATGAGTCTGTGTGAGTTTGTGTGTGTGAATGTGTGTGTGTGAGAGTCTAAATTAGTCTGTGTGAGAGTGTGTATGAGTGTGTGTGAGTAAGTGTTTATGGGTCTGTGAGTAAGTATGTGAGTGTATAAATGAGTCTGTGTGAGCGTGTGTGTGTGTGTGTGTGTGTGTGTGTGTGTGAGTGAGTGTGTGTGACAGTGTGTATGGGTATATGGGAGTAAGTGTGCGAGTGTATGAGTCTGTGTGAGTGTGTTTGTGAGTATATAAATGAGTCTGTGTGTATGAGTGTGTATATGACAGTGTGTGTATGACAGTGTGTGTATGTCTGTTTAAGTATTTACGAGTGTGTGAGTATATATAATTCTGTGTGTGTGTGCGCGCGTGTATGTGTGTGTGTATATATGAGTCTGTGTGCGTCTCTGTGCCCGTGTGAGTGAGTGTGTGTCTGTGTATGAGTGTGAGTGTGTCTGAGTCTGTCTCTGTCTTTGTGAATGATTATAAGTGTGTATGTGATTATACATGTATGTGATTATACGTGTGTGTGTGTGTGTGTGTGTGGGGTTGTAAGTAGATCTCCTCAGTCTCTGCAGTCGTGATATCGCTGAGGCTCAAACACAGCAGATGGTGCTGAAGAAACACAGCCAATTTACATATAAATCAACACACACACAGAGAGAGAGAGAGAGAGAGAGAGAGAGAGAGAGAGAAGAGAGAGAGAGAGAGAGAGAGAGAGAGAGAGAGAAGAGAGAGAGAGAGAGAGAGAGAGAGAGGAATAATCCGTGACCCTCAACACTTAAATCTGAGCAGGAGTCTCCACCAGTGAGCACTACAATGGCCAAACAGCATCAGATCACACAGGATTAGTGTTTAACTTCACAATCACATTCAGTCACAACACAAGTGAGCGCTCCAGATTACCATGTAGCCACGGCCAGAGATGTGTAGTAACGAAGTAGAACTATTTCACTACTGTACTTAAGTACTAAAAGGCTGTAACTGTACTCTGCTGGAGCATTGTTTGTTCCTCTACTTCCACTTTTAATTCAGTGCATATATTTGATGATTTTAATACTTTTACTCTGATAGATTTTTTATGTGCTGCATCGTTAAGCCTGATTTATACTTCTGCGTCAAGTGACCGGCGTGACCCAGGGCGCATGCAACGCGCGTAGCTGTGCATTTATACTTCTGTGCACTGTCTCTGTTGGTCTGCATTAACACTTCTGAAACGCTAGTTGGCAGTGAGGTGTAAATGTTCCTCTGTGTCGAGTTTCTTCGCTGCTGTTTTGCTTTTCCTGAACACTTCCGGGATGTACAAGTGGCTCAAACTCGCTCATTTTGAGGCAGGAACCGGCGGACGTGCAACAACTTTAACCATGAGGTAAACACAAAACAAAACTTTCCATCCGGAGCTCCTTCACGGGACTCCACACTTGTAAATAATCGCACCATTGGGCTCGCGCCATTCGCGTGGCTCTCGGTCCCGCCCAGACTCATCAGCACTACCAAGCCGACCAATCACAGAGCTTGCGCTAAGCGTTGTTGCAACGTGTAGTTACATTTTCTCAGAGGTGCACGTCAGCCACGCCGACAGCCACGCCGAAGGGCTATGCGTCAGCGGCGTAGCATATGCGTGCGTTTGACGCAGAAGTATAAATCAGCCTTTACTCCTTAGTAGGGGTGTCAAAGTTATTGATACCAGTCAGTGGTGTAAAGTACTCAAGTAAATGTACTTCGTTAGTTAAGTATTTTTTGGCTACTTTGTACTTGTACTGAGTATTAAAAATATAAGCAACTTTTACTCTCTACGCGACTACATTTTTGATTGAATATATGTACTCTTTACTCCTCTACATTTGAACGGGCACTTATTGTTACTCGTTACATTGTGATTGTGCACGACAAGTCGGCATTTTATCTACCACGGCTAAATTGTTGGGCGGACGAGGCGATATTGCCATCTGCAGGGTGCTGAAGGTACTGTCTGCTATTTATGAGCTAAATCACGTGATTATTAATCAGCAGCTTGCCTGATACCAGGTGTTTATGACACGGCTGCAGCAAATGATGAAGCCGAAGTCGGCACATCAAGCAGTGCCAGCACTGCTATTGCCGCAGCTATATCACCCTGCAGCCCAAGACCGGTTACTCACTGAAGCTAAGCAGGGCTGAGCCTGGTCAGTTCCTGGATGGGAGACCACTAGGGAACACTAGGTTGCTGTTGGAAGTGGTGTTAGTGAGGCCAGCAGGGGGCGCTCAACCTGAAGTCTGTGTGAGTCCTAATGCCCCAGTAAAAGTGAAGGGGACACTATACTGTCAGTGAGTGCCGTCTTTCGCATGAGACGTTAAACCGAGGTCCTGACTCTCTGTGGTCATTAAAAATCCCACAGCACTTCTCGTAAAAAAGCAGGGGTGTAACCCCGGTGTCCTGGCCAAAGTCCTTCAATCGGCCCTTACAATCATGGCCTCCCAATCATCCCCATCCACTGAAATGGGTATATCACTGTCTCTCCACTCCCCCAATAGCTGGCATGTGGTGAGCGCACTAGCGCCGTTGTCCTGTTTCTGCCGTCGCATCATCCAAGTGGATGCTGCACACTGGTGGTGGTGTGGAGAGACACAGAAACACAGTTTCCATAATTATAATTTGTTTTTAGATAAAGGTCTGTGGCTCTGCATATAATGACTTTATCTTGCTGGAGTTTATAGCCGTTTCACTTTACTTCAGGATGCATTAATGCCGCGGTCCACTCCGCAAGTCTATCGGAGACATTCACAAATATTCCTTGTAAATCTAATAAATGTTGGAGACATACTCGGTACATAAACGCACTAAATCACACTTCAGCTGCGTTTATTTGAGGGCGCACAAGAAAATCTGCACTTGAGCAGCGTATATTTGAGGGCGTGCAAGAAGTTTTGTCCACGAACAGAGGAAATCGGCGCTCAAGCTATTATATGAATGCGATCTCGACCTAATACTGCGCCCATGACGTTTGTCAATGAATTAACGACACATGTAGAGGTAGATCTGTGTAATGGCCAACAGAGTCTGCCGCCACAGCTGAAAAACATCCTAGAGGAAACACTGTAGTTCATATAAATTGTAAGCCATGTTTCGTGAAATGCTTCTTATAATAAATATATTGTGTTCAATAGATAAAAATAACCTGTTGTTTCTTACCCAGACATCTAAAAAGAACATATTATAGAGCAGTAATCACAATACGGTGATATTTCTATCCAAGGTTATCACACTGTCAGAATCTTACACCGGACCATGCCTACACACTAGAAACAGGAAGTACAGACTTCAGGCAGGGGAGCCATAAAACTTCAATTTCTATCCCATCATCCCTCCAGCAAGCAGACAGAGGAGGAGCGTCAGGCGTCAGAAACACAGCGCATAATCTATGAGACACATCAATGCGCAGAGGGGCTTCGTTGATGAGACCCCCGCTGAAACTATAGTTTAAGCAACATACGGCCGTCCTGCTCACAGGCCCCGAGAGACCAAAACCACAGACAATAGTGTGTGTTTTCAGGGGTGGAGGACGCCTGGGCTCAGCTTTGCTCTATTATTACAAATAATAGACCAGAATTCATAAAAAAAAGAGTAGAAAAATAGACATCTTCAATTAATTAGGAGGAGAGATTCAATTTCTATATCTAAAATTTTAATGATTATTTTTTTAAAACATATGTTTAACCCTCTGATGCACTACATGGGTCTAAAGTGACCCGTCTACGTTAATTTTTTCTATATTTTATAGTTTGTGCATCAAAGGATTAACAGAGCAATGACATTTTTTTACAGTATTTCCTATCATATTCTTCTTGAGAAAGCGTTATTTCCTGGTTGGTTGGAATAAAATAAAATTATTTATTTATATGACTTGCTTAGTTAACCTAATTAATCTAGTTGAGCTTTTAATTTGAACTGCATATCAATGCAGAAATTATATATTGTGCAGCCCTACATGTTATGTAAAAAAACATTGCTCCAGGTGCATTTCATTGCACGCTTATGATGGAAAATCCACAAGAGGGAGCTGTCTACATTGTGAATCTGAAATACATTACTTAGCGTACAATTTGTTGTACACTTCAGATAAACATCCTTCTTAGCATGTTGACATACGGATATATTGTGCAGCCCTACATATATATATATATATATATATATATATCGTGGTGCTCAATCCACTAGAGGGCACTGTATACATTTTTGTAGATTTAAAATACGTTACTTAAATGACATTTTGTTGTACACTTCAGATACACATCCTTCTTAACATGCTAATATACACATCATCTTGCAAACCACTGACCTAAACGCTTTCCTAAACCCAACCAATAGTGTTTTCTAAAGCTAATATAATAGAAAAGAGCACCACGACTACAAATACACACAAATCTAAAATACATTACCTGCAGTACATTTTGTTGTACACTTCAGATACACATCCTTCTTAACATGTTGACATACGGATATATTGTGCAGCTCTACATGTTATACAAAAAAAAAAAACATTGCTCCAGGTATGTTTAATTGCACGTTTAAGATGGCAAATCCACTAGAGGGCACTGTCTACATATTTGTGAATCTGAAATACATTACTCAAAATACGTTTTGTTGTACAGTTCAGATACACATACTTCTTACATGTTGACATATAGATATATTGTGTAGCCCTACATATTAAACAAAATTAAAACATTGCTACAGTTACTTTTCATTGCACATTTAGGATGGCGAATCCACTAGAGGGCGCTTTCTACATATTTGTAGATCTAAAATACGTTACTTAAATGACATTTTGTTGTACACTTCAGATACACATCCTTCTTAACATGTTAACATACACATCATCTAGCAAACCACTGACCTAAACGCTTTCCTAAACCCAACCAATAGTGTTTTCCAAAGCAAATGTAATAGAAAAGAGCACCACGACCGCATAGTTATGATTTTACAGAATACATGAGCAGAAAAGTCGTCAATATGGAGATCGATAAGTGACACAAATGTATTCATTACTAATAATAGACAGCATTTAGTTGTTCTGTGGTGAAGTTTGCTGGATCCACATTCTGGAAGTGGACTAATCGGACGGCCTGTACTGAGAAACTGTACAGACAGTGTGTGTGTGCGCGGGGTCGATTTCATTGATTCTCCTTCTGCTGAGTGCTGCGAGATGTGCTCTGGATGGCAGATCGATGCCGTGACTCATGGGTAATTCTTCTTCTTGTTAGACTACAGTGAGACCCCGGATAGAGGAATCCAGCAGTGTGTGTCTGTGTTTAACGGTACGGCGGGAGTGTGTGATATTTAACGTCTACAGTAATAGCACAATTGCTGTGTGAGCTGATATTGATGTGCATCATTAGCTATGTTTGTACCTATTTTTATGAATGTCGCACAAAAATGCTTAACGGAAACAGTAAAGATGCGCATCATTATCTGATATTGAAAAATGTGCAAAAACTAAGATAGACACATATTTACTGATCATGTGATGATAGAAATGTGCATGATGGTACACATTAATGGACTTTGCAGCGTTTTCAGCACATCTGAAATGCTATTTTGCTCTTTTCTAAAACCCCTCAGCTAAAGAACTATTATTATATTGTTATTATTACCTCCAAAACTGTCTTGAGCGTCTGTCTGTGCTCCCAAAGAGCATCTCATGCCTCCAAAAGCCACCTCATTCTCAACTAGTGGTTTATTCAAAAACCTATCAGCGTTACGTACGCCAGGTTTCACGCTCACGTTTGGATTTACTAACGATGAAATGAACGTGAGAATGTGCGTTGGTCCACGCCAACTTCATGCCTGGCGTACGTTCATGTCTTGTGTGTGTTTGTTTTAATTCCATTGGCGACTCCAAGAGGCAATTGTGTTAAATCGCACACTACATCTTTGAGCCATGTAATGGCAGCTGTATTGGACAGGTTCATCCGCATGTCTAGCAGGTATATAAGGTTTCCATACCATGCAGTTGACCAGCCAAACATTAAAGTGCAATTTGCAGCGGTCGCCGGTTTGACCAATGTAATCGGAGCGATCGAATGCACACACATTGCTATAAAGGCGCCACCTGAAGACGGATTTGTATACGTGAATCAGAAACATTTGCATTCAATAAATGTGCAAATAATATGTGATGCACAGACTTATTAATGATTCCTACTTAACTTCCTTGTGATGAAGAGTAGCCAAAATCTGATATGTAGTTGGGGGGGGGGCGTCTTCATCAGACGCTGGATTCGAACCGTGTTCATGCTTGAACGTGTCACGAGCTACGCAACTCACGCTGTTAAAGACACCACAAAATTTTACACCTTTACATCGCACTATTTCTTTTTTAATCCACTCAGTGCGATGTTCAGACCTAGCTGTGTTAACCGCATCAGCTAAACTCTTATTTCTTTTGTTATTAATTCCGGAGGACAAACTTGCAAATAACACCGCTTTTCTCCAATGTACATCCGAAAGCAGCACCTCAAATTCACATGCTGTTTAAAGTTTCTCTTCTTGCTTGCTTTTGCCATGGCTTTTTCATTGGGTTTTGCCAAAGTAGAGTCATTAGCATATTCATACAGGGGAGGAGGCAGGGAGGGGTTTTGTGCTCGAGCATGTTGCGCTGAGTTTCACGTTCATTAGGATGTACAAAGAGAATATGCGTGAGATTCGGCGTACGCAGTGTTTCATACATCTGAATATTTTACTGCGTACGCACATTTACAGCTTAAATAAATGTGCGTACGCAATGTTTTAGTATGATTTCAACACAAGTCTTTGTACACTCTGCTCTCTACATTTTTGCAAATCTGAAATATGTTACTTAGGGTATGTTTTGTCCAAGTGGCAAGCTCCCGCTCTCCCTCGGAAAGCCAATACGGAAGTAACTAAAACTGCAATTCAGTGACTCGCCTCTGGGGGCTGGCTCCAGGAAATCCAGGGGCCTCATGTACGAAGACTTGCCTTGAATTCAAACTAAAACATTGCGTACGCACAAAGCTGTAAATGTGTGTACACAGTAAAAAATCAGATGTATGAAATTAACCGAATTAATGAATTAACCGAGTTTTTGCGGTTTCACAATAGTTTAGGCCGAAGGAATCATTTCCAGCCAGCCTGTGTTGGAAATATGTAAGAATTAAAATAAAAAGTCAACATAACACTCTACCACAAAATCAGTCGATGACTAAAGCATGCAAAAATGATGAGTCAGTTTAGTTGTATTCAAATGCATGGAGTAGAAATTTGAGATTTATTTTAAGAGCAGCTAAAAGCCTCTGATGGAACATTATATAAAGCCTTTGCTGGATCTGCCAGGAAGAGACGCTCACTTTTAAATAACCAAGAATCAGCTAAATCCCACCAAAGTTGCTTCAAGGCCATTCACGATAAAGAATTTTTGTTGTGTGACATATTGTCAGATAATTGGTGCTATAAAAAAATCTAGTATTATATGAATTTAAATTATATTATTTAATACTATATATGTATATATATTGTATTATATGTTATTTTATATTTTATAATATTATATATATATATATATATATATATATATAATATATATATATATATATATATATATATAATATATATATATATATATATATATATATAATATTATAAAATATAAAATAACATATAATACAATATATATACATATATAGTATTTATCAAATATAATAAAAAATCATTATTATTAAAGTATAAAAAAAATGAATATTAACATTTTAATATTTTGAATAAATATTTTAATTAAAAACATATTTTCTTCTATGATGAATACAAATTTAAATACATAAATCTAATCTGCATTTAAAATATATATTCATATAATATATAAAATAATAAAATTAAATATGTAAATACATATAATATACAAATATAATTCAAAAAACGAAATAAAAATTAATTGTTAGTATATAAAGTATATAAAAGATATATAATAATAAATTTTAATATTTAATTATGTTGATTTATTATTTAAACAAACATTTAAATAAAAAAATACTTCTACTATAATGTATAAAATTTTAAATAAATCTAAAAAATCTAATATAATATACATTTAAAATATATATTTTAAATATGTCAAAACGCCAATCAAAATAAATATTATCACTTATAATTAAATATTTATAATAAATATTAAAACCTTTTATATTTCATTAATATTTATTTCATCTTTCTATGTTCTTAATCAAAAATTTGCCCAGAATTTCTAAATAAAGTGGGAAAAATAAAACAAGAGTCAATTTTTGAGTTTTAGTGTTTAATATGTAATTAACAAAAAGTCGTCTCTATGTGGTCAATCCTGGATAAACGTATAATTATTAATTAATAATAAATACTAATATACTAATTTTACCACAAGATATAACCTTCTAGGTAATTTAGTTTGTTACCATAAACTACTAGCCATATTGCGAGTGATGGTGCCAAAAAATCCTAATATTTTCTACAATAAATTCCACACATGCACAAACATTTTTGCATGTTAGACAATCTGCCAGACATTATTTATCATGTTTATTAAAGCATTATCTCTTAGGTACAGTTAGCAGTTCACTATTCACAGGTGATTTCCGCTTTTACTGTTCACATGGGACGTTCAGTCATTTCAACGCAAGCTAAACATGATCACAAAAGCAAAAATGGACACGTAGAAACACACAGAATAGCTATAAAGGCCTGCTATTCCAGAGATGATCATGCTTACGGGAGAGGCATCAGCTAAAATTAAAGTCCCATGGCTGTAGTTATGTCGCATGTATCCCAGACTGCCTTGCGCTGAATTTTAATGCCTGAAGCCAACCAAAACTCTCTGTTTTCTCTCTAAGGGCTCGTCAAAGAGCTGTAATCTCATGACATCATGTGCAAAACATTCCCTGTCCCACCCCTGGATTCCTCTGCAATCACAAAACTCTCAATTTCGTTGATTTTTATGACTAATGCACCAATATTGCTGAATGTCATTTCATGCATCTTATTAATCATGTCTGATTATTAAAAGTGCAATAAAAAAACAGCACAATTCTTGTACATTTATAATTTATAGTTAAACTTGATATCTGAAATATACATAAGCATCTCACAATTTAAGCAATTTACAAATAAAACGTTTGTTTATTCATGTATTAATTTATATTCTTTCTGAATTTGTGTTAAATCATTTTGTATATCCAATATAATAATAATGCTCTGTGTACCATATATGTGTAAGTACCATATATGTGTCCAATAAAAATCTATATAAAAAAATCTTAATTATTGAATACATAAAAATATAAACACATGAAATATGAATCAAACACAATTAACAAAAAATGTAATTAGTATATAGAATATAAAAATCTAAATAAAAATAACTAATATATTTTAATGTGTTGAATTAATATTTTAATAAAAAATAATAATTTTTACTATAATGCATACATTTTAAATAAATGAATAACTCAAAAAATCCAATATAACATGCATTTAAAATATAAATTAATATAATTTATAAAATATAATATAAAAATACATATAATTTAAATCGAATATAATTTTTTTTAAAAAAGTTAATTGTTGGTATAAAGTATAAAAATGTAAATAAATATAATTAATGTATTTTTATATTTCAAATTAATATTTTAATTTACAAAAATTAATTGCAACTATAATGTATAAAAAATTAAATAAACAAATTTATTTAAAAATGTAATGCAATATGCATTTAAAATATACAATAATATAATATATAGTAAAACAAAAATGAAATATTAGAATATAAAGTAAAAATATATATAATTAATATATTTAGAATTAATATTTTAATAAAAAAAACTTTACTATAATGTATCAAAATTTAAATAAATGAATAATTCTAAAAAATCTAATAAAATATGCATTTAAAATACATATAAATATTATATAGAAAATAATAGAACAAAACATAATGTAATATATAAATACATTAACAAAATATTAATAATTTAAATTAATATTTAAATTAATAAATTTTAATTTTAATAAAAAAAAAAAAATTAACTAGTAGAATATAAAATATTACATTGTATGTATAATTTATATATTTAATATTTTGAATAAATATTTTTATTAAAAATATATTTTTCTACTATGATGTATAAAAATGTAAATAAATAAATCAAAAAATTTTATAATATTAATTTAAAATATACATAATATATAAAATAATAAAATATTATATAATATATAAATACATAAACAATAAATCAAATATAAAAAAAATAAAAAATAAATTTACTATTAGTATTTAAATATAAAAATAAAATATAGTAATATATTTTTAGAGTTTGAATTAATATTTAAATAAAATAATAATTTCTACTATAATATAGATAAAAAATATAAAATAAATAAATAAATAAATAATTCTAAAAATCTAATATAATATGCATTCATAATATATATTAATAAATATGTTAAAACAGCAACCAAATAAAATAAATAGTATCAATTATAATTAAATACTTACAATAAACATAATATAATAAATAAAATATATTTATAAATAAATATTTAATTTATGGCATACAATTTATACAGATATGGAATTATTTTTTTGAAAATATTAACATTTAAAAATGAAAAGTAATAGTAGCAAATAAATAAACAAATCTATCAATAAATAACGGCATGCACACATCCATGCTACACATAAATAAGCTGAACAGACAAAGCAGTCTCCCCCGTCTAGGAACTCAGCTGTGTGTTTTGGGAGAACAGGAGAGATTTGAGGAGTAAAATGAGAGCAGCACATCGCCTATGGAGAAAAAAAGCCTTTCTATTATTCATCAAACTCCTCCTCTGCTGGACTGAGGGCACACAGGTATCAGGTAGAGCTCTGAAACAGCCCACAAACTCAAACACTAAAGGCTTTTGTGGGATGAAAAGGTGAGCGGAGGGATTCACAAGGACTTTTATTTTAGCTTTTCTTTTTTAAATAACATGTATTGATGCTTATTACACCTAATCCAAATTTATGCTGAAACAATTAACACAGTTACATTTACCCAAATTCAGGTCAAACTCTACTAGATACTACATGTTTATACTGGTGCTTAAAAATGAAAAACATCAATCGTTAACTGTTTGAATCAATGAATCTATAGGAAGAGACTCGATCTGAACCTTTTGAATCAGTGAGTCATTAACTAAAGACTTAATCTGTGAATCAGTGATACATTTTGACTGACTAAATTGATCAAATGCATCATTACTGGAGATGCTCTCTGACTACATTTTAATCAGTGAATCGTTAACTGGAAACTTGCGCTGACAGGATCATTTGAATTAATGAATCAATAAATAAAGACTCACTTGAATCAGCTACTAATAAACTGTAGACTCACTCTGACTGGATCATTTCAATCAGTGAATTTTAAACTAGAGACTCTCTCTGAATGGATCATTTGAATGGATGAATCATTTACTAGAGATTCACTCTGACCAGAGAATTTGAATCAGCAAATCATTAACTGGAGACTCACTCTGAACTAATCATTTGAATCAGCAAATAATTAACTAGAGACTCATTCTGACCAAAACATTTGACTCATTCTGACCAAAACATTTGAATCAGCAAATCATTGACTGGAGATTCACTCTGACCAAAAAATTTGAATCAGCGAATCATTATCTGGAGAGTCACTCTGACCAAAACATTTGAATCAGCGAATCATTAACTGGAGACTCACTCTGACCAAAACATTTGAATCAGCGAATCATTAACTGGAGATTGACTCAAAACAAATCATTTGAATCAGCGAATCATTAACTGGAGACTGACTCTGACCAAAACATTTGAATGAATCATTAAATAGAGACTCACTCTGACTGAAACATTTGAATGAATCATTAAATAGAGACTCACTCTGACTGAAACATTTAAATGAATCATTAAATAGAGACTCACTCTGACTGAAACATTTAAATGAATCATTAAATAGAGACTCACTCTGACTGAAACATTTAAATGAATCATTAAATAGAGACTCACTCTGACTGAAACATTTGAATCAGTGAATTATTAACTGGAGACTCACTCTGACCGAATCATTTTAAATCAGTAAATCATGGTGACTGTCTAATCAGTAGTAATATACCACACATTTATATTGGTTTTAATAATCTATATTATCTCTATATCTTTCCAAACACACACACACACACACACACACACACACACACACACACACACACACACCATCATATTTACAAATAAGGAAGTCAAATCAGGAAGAAAACAGGTGATTAAGCTGAATTATAAATCGAGTTTCCAGCAGGAAGTGTTTTGAGTGATGATTACCTGACAGATGTGAGATATTCTGGCGCACACACACACACACACACACACACACACACACACACACACACACACACACACACACACACATTATAACACAACATTATTTAACAGGCAGCGCTTCGGGTCGACGGCTGGCCGTGCCGTTGTGTTTACCCTGGTGGAGGCCTGTGTTTGGAGTTCTGGAATGCATGGCGCTGCGTGGCACGACGATTCGGAACCCTTCATGTTTCTGCCGCGCCACTGAGAGTGTCCGGTGTGCCGTGTCACGGCGGTACATCCGTTGCCTCAGTCAAAGTTAATTCAATGTGCGTGGTTATTAGTCTCGGTGTACAAGCTCGGCACTTGAAACTAGCACACAGTTGGCTGTAAAACTATACAGAGACACCAATGCTTGTGTACTCTCTGCTTGGTCTGTGTCCGAGTTGTACATGTACGGCTGAATGCTGATCCTAGCTTAGCTTCTCTCAGTGTGCTTTCACATTTACACTTTTGTTTCAGAACGTGTCTCGTTTGCCCAGTTAGCGCGGTTCGTTTGGCATATGTGAACAGGGTAATCGCGCTCTGTTCCGCGCCAAAATAATCGCTCCGAGATCGCTTGAATGAGGTGGTCTCGGCTCGATTGAAACGAACCCTGGAGCGGTTCGATTGCAGTGAGAAAGCGATCTGATCCGAGCGCGGTTATATCACAGTGTTTTATGGATAGGGCATACGGCTATATGAAGAGAGAATTATGAGTATGGCGGAAAGTTTCGCGAGTCTCCGGATGCCCGCAAACGAGTGATGATCTCCCGGTAATCTCGCGTCTCCCTCCCGGTCCTCAAATAGGCATCGTCGCGCACCCTTCTCACCCCTCCCCACCGCGTCTCTCCCCAAACATGCCGCACGCGCGCTTCCTGTCAATCACCACCAAACCACCACCTCTCCTGACTGCTGAGCGGGACTCTGCAAAATAAACCCTGACACTCTGACCAATGAGTGGTCAGATTAGAAACTTTGCAGTGTGAAAGCGAACCGCTCCAAGAGCAAAGAGCAACAATGTAACAATTGTAATCTCTGTTTCGGAACAACTGAATCAATTCACAGGTGTGAAAGCTCCCTCAATCAGCCTGTCTGTTGCAAACACAGAGTGGGTGAGCTCTTGGCTCCGCCCCCTTGTTACGTTGGGCAAGAAGCCGAAACTAGTTTTCATGTGAAGCAACACGCCCCTAAAACAGCGAGCTGTGTACACGCCCACAACATAACACTTTTTAACACACTATAATAAAACATCTGAACTGTGTGTTGAACTGAACCTAAACTGGCACACTCAGAACAACCATAATACTAATATTAAATCATAAAAAAGGGGTAAGCTATGTGCCCTTTAAGGCTTTCCTTTAACAACTTTTATCATGTCATTTTTTGTTATTTTATATCCGTGATGTGTCTTTATACTTGTTTGGTAATGTTTTATTATTAGTTTTAATTTGTTGTAGCATGGCTGTTGATACTTATTGTAAGGCGACCTTGGGCGTCTAGAAAGGCGCCATTTACAAATAAAATGAATTAGAGTTATTATTATTATTGTGTGTAATAAAATGAAATGATGCAGGGAAAAAGTATTGAACACATGAAGAAAGGGAGGTACAGCAGCTGAAATCTCTCAGTAGTTCTCCAGCAACCCTCTGCCCTTCCTCAGTGTAAATGAACATCAGCTGCTTCAGTCCAACATCTACATCAGCAGGAGGATGAAGATGAACCCAGGGTGGACATTTCAGCAGGACAATGATCCAAAACACAGTCAAGGAGACTCTCAAATGCTTTCAGAGAAAGATTATTTCACAGAATAATTTTGACTTCCACTGTATTAATAAAAAAAACTCTTTTTCTCAGGAGAAAGGACTGAGGGTTTATATGGCAGGTGAATAAGGTGTGGTTTATATAAGCTCTGGACTGCAGACAAATGAAAGCAGATGAGAGATGACGCGGCCAGAGATGACTTCAGCACAGTCCGCCTTTATCATCTGAGAAGCATTACGAGCTGGTGTGAGTTTACACTCCACAGAACCACAAGACAATGGACAGAACAGGATCAGTGTCACACCTCTGGGATAAAACACACTGTGATGTTCACTGGATCTATGGTACAAAACACACACACACACACACACACACACACACACACACACACACACACACACACACACACACACACACACACACACACACACAAACACATCCACGCATGCACGCACACAGACTTCATTCAATCATTTTCCTTCAGCTTAGTCTCTTTATTCATCACGGGTCGCCACAGCAGAATGAACCGCCAACTAATCAAGCATGTTTTACACAACAGATGCCCTTCTAGCTGCAACCCAGTACTGGAAAACACCCATACACATTCATTCACACACATAAATGGCCAATTTATTCATTAATTCTCCCATGCATGTGTTTGGACTTTGTGGGAAACTGGAGCACCCGGAGTAAACCCACTTCAACACGGTGAGACAATGCAAACTCCACAGAAATGCCAACTGACCCAGACGAGACTCGAACCAGCGAGCCACCGTATAAATATATATATATATATATATATATATATATATATATATATATATATATATATATATATATATATATATATATATATATATATAAAATGAAGCCAGATTTCTACTTTACAAATCTTTAAAAAAACATACAATACATTAAAATAATAATATATATATATATATATATATATATATATATGTGTGTGTGTGTGTATATATATGTGTGTACACACACACACACACACACACACACACACACATATATATATATATATATATATATATATATATATATATATATATATATATATAAATATATATATATATATTAAAAAAAAATATATATATATATATATATATATACATATATATATATATATATATATATATATATATATATATATATATATATATATATATATATATATATACTTATATCACTTTAAATGAAAAATAGAAACGTATAAATTATTTTTTATGACTGATTAAAATATTCAGAACCAACTAAATACAAACATGTAGTCATAATAAGTAGTCATTATTAATACTGCATAAATGCATATAATATTTAAATTCAATAAATATTGACTCTGTACTTACAGGTCTTTATACACATTTACCATTTATCCAGTATTTTTAATGGTTTATAATTGAACTCCTAAATAAATTAATAATTATTTCTGTATGTTTCTATAAAGAAACAAAAAAGTAGTGAGTAAGACTTATATTGCTCAAATAAATAAATAAATAAATTTCATGACTGTGCCGCAGACATGCACGAATGCACAAATACACAGACGTACACACACAGTTTTGCATTGAAGCTGAGGGGACTCCATGACGCATCTGTCTCCATCATCCACCAGCTGTCTGTCCTGCTCCTCCCTCCCTCACAACCTGCTGAATAATGCAAGCCTACACACACACACACACACACACACACACACACACACACACACACACACACACACACACACACACACACACACACACACACACACACACACACACACACACACAAACAAACACACACAAACACACACAAACAAACAAACAAACACACACACACACACACACACACACACACACACACACACACACACACACACACACACACTGATGTCCGAAGGGGTGTGATTTGACATATCTGCTTCTTTCGGCCCAACCCATTCTTCAAGGCTGATTAGCTTCCAATTAAACATACAATACATTTCTTTAGAGAATATATCTTGAATTTCTGCCTTTGCTGCAGCAAAAAACATACTTTGCACATTAAGTAAATGATTCGAATATTAATCCATGCGCTAATTTTGCTTTTATAAAATCAGAATTGATTAACCATATCTTTATTGTATTATATTTATAAATAAATAAAATCATCACTCAAATACCACACTTACATTGCCTAAAAGATCATTTTAAAATATTTTTTAATTTATTTATCTATTTTATTATTAAATAAAAAAATTATTTACAACTACTACTACTACTATTTTAGGATATAATCCACATTAATAATTCAATTCCTATTTATTTCAAAGCCAAAGCCCAACTGCTTCTGTACACCTCAATATGCAAATGTCCTCCATTCTGATTGGCTGATGGGTATACAAGGAATCACAGATGCACCTGAGACTCCTGTTTCCTGCTCAAGCGTCTGATCTCTTCAAATCTTTGTTTTAGGTTCAGATAAAGCCTGATAAAGCCCGAAAGACTGTTCATTCACCACCCTTTATAATTACAGCATTAAGCAGCATCTTAAGTCTAATCACGAGATCTGACAAATCCCCAGTCCTGTCCTGTTTACACGCAACGCAGCTTCCTCAAGTCTGCCATTCTGCTCATACAAGAGGACTTTAAATACGCCTATAAATCACATCTTCTGCAGCCTTTAGCCCATGTTGGATGCTAGTGCACTCAATAATATAATGCTTTTTGCAGATATGCACAAAAAACACATAAGACTTTTTTTTAATGCAATAATCTGAAGATATTAAATATTCTATAAATACTAACTATAAAAATATATATATATTTATATATATTTATTAGGGATGTAACGGTATTGTAAATACCGTCATACCGCAATATTAATTTTTTTCGATATTACCGAAGTCGCATGACTCGGTAAAACTATAAGTCTTCTGAGAAAATTTGCTCAGGCGAATGAAGCGAACAGGAGGTAGCGAAAACTACAATTCCCATCAGCCCATGCTTGACCATCATCCTTTGCGGTCTGTTGTCGCTACAGATCCAGTAATGCGGAAATGGAGTGTGCTGCTAGAAGCAGGGATGAAAAAGAGCTGGAAAACTCTAAAGCGGGTGTTGTCGCCACGCGCGTACTGAATAGCGGTGTTGTCGCGCGAGTTCTTATCAGCTGTGTTGTCGCGCGCGTACTAAATAGCGGTGTTGTCGCGCGAATTCTTATCAGCTGTGTTGTCGCGCGAGTTCTTATCAGCTGTGTTGTCGCGCGAGTTCTTATCAGCTTTGTTGTCGCGCGCGTACTAAATAGCGGTGTTGTCGCGCGAGTTCTTATCAGCTGTGTTGTCGCGCGAGTTCTTATCAGCTGTGTTGTCGCGCGAGTTCTTATCAGCTGTGTTGTCGCGCGAGTTCTTATCAGCTGTGTTGTCGCGCGAGTTCTTATCAGCTGTGTTGTCGCGCGAGTTCTTATCAGCTGTGTTGTCGCGCGAGTTCTTATCAGCTGTGTTGTCGCGCGAGTTCTTATCAGCTTTGTTGTCGCGCGCGTACTGAATAGCGGTGTTGTCAGCACACTGTTCAGATTGATGCAGACATGAGACCTCTATCTTACTCATGGTTTGTCCTCTCAAGTGGGGGAAAGACAATGCACAACGTTACCCACTGCTGTCAACCTGGGCCAAGTCATATCTCTCTGTCCCAGAAACCTCAGTCCCAAATGAGAGGGTTTTTTTTCTGTTGCAGGAGACATTGTAAATACCCAGAGATCCCAGCTTTTACCAGATTATATTTATATGATCATTTTCCTTTAAACCCATCTCTATCTAAGTGAGTGAGTGATTAAATGTTGAATGTGATGAGTTTTCAACAATACTAAATTGAAACTTTATTTTTTTTACATGGTTTAATATTTTTTTGTTATTAAAATTGAAGTTCCTGTTTTAAAGCTTACAGATAGATGGCTAATTTGTATGTCATTGACACTTTTGGCACTTTTTTGTAGTATTTTCATAAGTTTTGTTTTTTCCTGTAAATGATTCAATAAATACCGTACCGTGACATTCATACCGAGGTATTACCGTACCGTGAAATTCTGATACCGTTACATCCCTAATATTTATATAAAATATTTATTTATTTTTACATAGAAGAGGCTTACATTTAGTCATTTTCAATATGTATAAATCTATTTAAAGAGAAAAACGCAATAGACGCCATTTTTGAAATTTGGATTTTATTATTGGAAATCGCTGTTCAGATGTACTTTAATCTATGTGTGAATTGCTGCCATTAATAATATTTAGGAATGTACATTTTTGGCCGAGTATAAAATGTATTTTTCACAAAACGAGATATCCTCCAGACTAGTTTCTTTACAAAGTGCGATATAACAGTTATAGAACGTTCAGGATGCAGCGTGAGCTCAGCAACCCCTGGGAAGAGAGTCGCCGCCGGTGAAGTGCTCCGAGTTTGCTCATTGATTTAGCGATAGAAGATGAAGCCTTCAACTTCACAAAAATGTATAAAAACGCTACAAAAGTGGACCAGAACAAAATACTTCTGCATCTGTCAACAATACACAAATGCAGCAGGGAACGAGTCTCCACTGATGTCAAGAGAAAGCCCAGGGAGCGCCTTCTTCCCTGCGCCCCTTCCCATCCCAAGATACCTGTCTGCAAGGAGACATTTCCAAGTGTCCTTTGTAAGTTTATTTTTTAAATAATATCCTACATGTAGCGAGTAGCCTCTCTGAAGATTTATTTATGCGGTTGCACCTATTATTTATAGCCTAAAACCTCACGTTAAATCTTGCTGTTGTTAATTTATTACAAGGGAACAAAAAGGGCACAGGTTGTTATGGAAAACTTCTGATCACTTCCTTAGGAGAATTGTTTCCTAACTACATAACGCTGGCTGAAGTGGCGCTACTCAGATAGCAGGCAGTAATCAGCCCGAGCTCTTCTAACCTTCGGCGCCTCCGGCTCCGAATCGGCAAGTGTTATCGGGCCGAGTATGGCCCCCAGCTCGCTCCCGCACATGCGTTTGTGATGCGGCTGTAAAGCACTGGCCCGATTCCTGTTAACCATTTCTGGCCCGAGTCTGTCTGTAGAGTCCGGGCTGCTTTTGGCAAGGACTCTCCAGTGTGGCAGCAGAACGCGGTTTCAGCCTCCAGAACAGATTTAAACTGTCACGAGAAGTCAACTTTCCGAGGCGTAGACAAATTTAATGACAACTGCCTCTGCATCAGTTTGTCTAGATGATTTTGATTGCGCACAGGCAAGCACCCAGTTCAGGTTGACGCAGGAGGAAGATATGAGGTAAGGCAGATACGAGTTATTGTTTATTTGTCAAATAAATAAATAAATAATTTAGCCTACATGCTCGTCATGCAAGTTCGTTATTAAGATATGAATGAAAAAAGTGATTAGAAAATATGCAAATTAATTGACGGAAAATAATAGGTTATGACGGAATTTTAACAACCCTCTCCGTCAAAATGACGGACAACGACTAAAAACTCAACTATTTAGTCTCCACTTCACTTCCTAATCTGCAATTGCCTCTTTGGATATTAGAGGTGTGAACCTATACTGGTCTCACGGTTCGGTTCGGTTACGATTATCATGCCTTCGATTCGGTTCGATTCGATATCTCGGTGCATCACGGTGCATTGACGATGCTTTCCATATATAGTGTTATATTTTGGGGGGAGGCTATAACAAGCTGTCTGTATAAACACACAGACACACAGCACCACACTATCTCTCATTCAAACACATACACAAACATAGACAGCACTAAACAAATAAACACACACACATGCACACACGCACGCACGCACGCACACACGCACACACTTAAGCCCTCGGAACAGGGAGAGCTCGCGCTGAGCGGAGCAGAAAAACGAAAAAAAATAAATAAATAAAGAAGCACTTTTCCGACGGTCCCTTACTGAGAGCTCCTCTCAGTGCGAGCTCTTCCGGCTAAACAAATATTGCGAGGGCTTAAACGGAGCAGTGGTGGCAATATAGAGCGAAAAAAAATAAAAAGACAGCTGTGAAACATAACCAGCTTTGTCTTTTTGTAGGAAACACACTTTAGATCTTTTTAGGGTAAGAGGTTTTTGAGTTATTGCTGTCTATAACTGAATGTGTGTCAGGAATTTTGAAAACAAAACCAACTGAAGCGCGCTCATTTCTGGCGCCCCCTGGATATACAGCACCCTTAGCATTTGCATATGGTGCCTATGCCTCGGACCGGCCCTGAGTTGGCTGAGTATTGTAAATACTCGCGCTCACCTCCCTCGCGACAGAGCGCACAGGACATAAATGACGTCAGTACACAATAACCGGTTATGATTATTACTGAACCGACACCTTATTGTCCGCGTCTGCATCACGGTGCACTGAAGAAACAATTAATTTTGACACCCCTACTGGATATACCACTAACTGTACTCAAAAAAAAAAAAAATTTACTAAATTACTAAAATATTACTAATACTTTTCTTTCTTAGACTGTACTGACCTGAAACTTTCCTATAGCACTTATTCATTGTTGCTCTTATAGTTGTGTAAATTGCTTCCTTGTCCTCATTTGTAAGTCGCTTTGGATAAAAGTGTCAGCTAAATGACTAAATGTAAATGTACAATGAGAAAGTCTAAAACGACCTCTGCTCCCACCTAAACAGAGCTGGACTCGCACACTTTCCTGACATTTTTCAAACTAGAGGTGTGAAAACACCCTGCTGATATTTATTTGAAGAAAATATTATTATGTCTGATTTTATTACCATTTTTTTTAATTAAAAACAGAAAAAGTCCTACAGAATTATCAAATTTCAAGCTTAAAAAATCCTTCTCACTGTCTCCAAAATAAATCAGCTCTATTTCAGATCTTTAAAACCCTTTCTGTCACTCACAATCCAGCATTATCTGCGTTTATGATGTCACTTCATCAACCATTAGCTCAAAGTACTACTTTCAGATATGCCAAAACACTCACCGACAGATATGTAATCTGAACAGGAAGTTACCACATGAAGAAACCAACCAATGAGCTTCAAGAGTGCTTTCCGGATGAATGTGGACCCTTTTATAGATCTTAGTCATATGAGAGTGGGTGGTGGTGGATGTTTGCTGGTTCATGATGTGAAGTGAAATGATGAAGTTCATAAAGGATTCTGCTGGATTATGAGTTAAAGCAGAACACAGTCATCAGTGACATAAGGTAAAAGAGGATTGGACCAATTGTTACGGTCATACTGTAAATTAGTCAAGATGTTTGTGTCTGGTTAAGAGGTCAAGAGTGACTCATGCTTTTCCATTGCAAACCATGACTGATGCATGAAGCAGCCATGCGATGACATCATGTGATATGAAACAGACAGAGGTGACTGTAGCTGTCAATCATCTCACTCCTCAGTTTCCCTACAAGATAGCATCCTAAAGTGAGCTGCACTCCGGATGCACCACATTACTTAATACAGATATAAGAGAGAAAGCAGAGCAAAGCATAAATAAAAAAGGGTTATTTCATCACATTAGATTAGATCCGGGGTGTCAAACTCAGTTCCTGAAGGGCCCCAGCCCTACAGTTTCAATCCTGCTGCAACACACTTGCCTGTAGGTTTCAATCAAGCCCGTAGTACTCAATTAGACTGATCAGGTGTGTTTAAGTAGAGTTGGAACTAAACTGTGCAGAGTTGGGCTGCTTCCTATTGTTACGGTCATACTTCCATACTATATAGTACGCTGAAATCAGTATGCGAGCCGAGTAGTACGTCCGAATTCAGAGAATTCGATAATCAATATGCAAGAAGTAGCTGGATGACTTACTACTTCCGAAGAGATCCTGGACAGCGCATCCCATGCACGTTACTATCCTATAATGCCCCGCAAGAGAATTCATGAATGGATATGAAGCGATGCAACTGCCGCAGGTAGGTAACGTGACCATGATAAAATGACGGATGTAGTACGTCCGAATTCAATTCATACTTTTCACATTCATACTGTATAGAACGTACTTTTCTAACGGTCAAGTAGTACGTTTAAATTCAAATGCAGTACCTACTGAGTAGTAGGCGGTTTCGGACGCAGCCTTGGTGTCCTCCAGGAACTGAGTTTGACACCACTCTGCATTTGAGCTATGCAATATGATTATATATATTGTATGGACAAATTAAAAAGTCTCTATTTTTATATTATGGTTTTCTATAATATTCTATACATATTTATTATTTCAAAATTTATTATTAATATTTATTAATTATTTATTTCATTCATTCTTTTATTTTTCGTCGACTTAGTCCCATTAATTATCAGGGGTTGCCACAGCAGAATGAACCGCCAACTTATCCAGCATACAGTGCTCAGCATATATAATTACATCCCTCACAAATCTATCTTTTAAATTCATATTTTTAATAGGAAGCTATACAATATTTTATTACTGCATATACAGTAGATTAGTCAGTACTGAAGCCAAATCTGGAGCTTATATAACAAAATACGATAACAGTCCAAAATCTAGTACAGCCAATTTTATGTTACAGAAAAATATTAAATACAAATTTAAAAAAAAGAGGAAAAATCAAGAGAAGCAAAAAAACTAACAATTTAATTGAAATTTTGTAGGTTGTAATTTTTTTTTGCAATATTTTGCTTAAATTTAATTGTATTATCTTTCAATTTCTAAATATGTTTGGTGATTAAAATTTAATAAATAATATCAGGGTAAAGGTTAAATCGGTTTTACATTGCCTATATTCACTGAGAAATGGATGCAAATATTCATTTTCAAAATGGAGTGGACTTTATGTCGAGCACTGTATGTTTTACACATCGAATGCCCTTCCAGCTGCCAACCAGTGCTGGGAAACACCCATACACACTCATTCACACACAAATCCAACTGACCCAGCTGGGACTCGAACCAGCGACCTTCTTGCTGTGAGGTGACAGTGCTAATCACTGAGACACCGTGTCACCCCTTATTTATTTATTATCATTTATTTTGTGGTGTCTTAAAATGCATTGTATACATTAAAATTTTTCATAATTTATATGAGAGGCCCTGATATACCTCAAAGAAGTAGTCTTTCATTCTTATTTGTCATTCGTTTGTAGGCAAAAAAAAAAAGTTATTGTGAAAAGCTGAGCGAAGGTATACTGTTTTGAATACTCCAGCATGTGTGTTCAGAAAAAGTGGCATTTACTACACAGTAGGATTGTCAATAGTAAGTAAAGTTCGGTACCAATAGGTACTGAAATGAAAAAAGGTGTCAATTTACGGCTAACACAATGGGCAATTGGCAGCATGGTTTTCGCTACATTTATTCTTCCATGGCGGGGGGCTACGACAAAATTCATCCCACCACGGCTACATTACAGCTTCTCATTCAAAACATTTTATTTTTTTTAATAGCGGGAAATAATCGCACCAAAACGTATAAAAAGATGAGTGTATTATAACAGCGCGAAATTCTCAGTAACCGTAGTAGTGCTGTGCGTCATTTGTTTACCTCGTTAAGGTGACGTGCTGACTGACTAACTGGCTGACTGACAGGTGCGTGATGCGTGAGGCCAGCAAACACGACGTATAGCCGTTTCACTTTACTTCAGGACACATTAATATCGCTCTGTAGGTCTTTTAGAGACATTCATAAATATTCCTAGCAAATCTAATAAATGCTGGAGACATACTTGTTACATAAACGCACTAAATCGCACTTCAGCAGCGTTTATTTGAGAGCGCACAAGAAGATCTGCGTGCTCTTGAAGTGGCTTATATTTGAGGGGGCGGGCAAGAAGTTTTGTGCACGAGCAGAGAAATCAGCGCGCAAGCAAAGAGATCCGCATGCTGTAGGCTATTATA
>NC_133193.1:4215000-4225000 GCF_049306965.1 Danio rerio
TTTGCAATAACTCACAACACACACACTCATACACTGCGGCCAAATATAGTTTATCCAATTCCCCTAAAGCGCATGTGTTTGGACTGTGGGGGAAACCGGAGCACCTGGAGGAAATCCATGGGAACACGAGGAGAACATGCAAACTCCACACAGAAATGCCAACTGACCCTGCTGGGACTCAAAGCAGCTACCTTCTTGCTGTGATGCGAACGTGCTACCCACTGCGCCGACATGTCGCCTATATGCATACAACGGTTTAATAAAACTTTTATTTTGTTTAAATGTCCCAAGATATATTGTCAATATTCACTGAGAATTATATAGTATATAGTGATCATATAGTACTATATTTTATTCATATATAGGTTAGATCATTAGTATTATATCAGATCATTGTATTATATTGAAAAAAAATTGACAATGCAATCAAAGTTTTGTTTATATAACAATATATATTGCAAATATAAATAACATTTCAGCAGATGATTTAAATAGCTCTATTTGCAAAGGTTTCATCAATTTAGATGGACTGGGACGATCAAGATTTTTTCTATATAATAATTTATAATAATTTATAATAATTTATGCATCTGCATAAATTATAATAAATTACAAGCAAAAATAAATAAATAATCAGTGCTTTATGGTTTTCCAGGGAAGGTAACAGTATGTAAAGTACAATAATTGGACAATAAAATGTAAAATAACATGGTCGTCATCATATAAATTATAGAAAAATGTCATAAAATTGAATAATATGTTTATCTTTTAATCTTTAATAAACAATCTAATCCTGCGATGTGACTACTGCAGATACACATTGCAAAGTCGATGCTCAAATATATTCTTCAGCCCTAATTAGTATAGTATTATAGTATATAAGCTGCTTTGACACAATCTACATGGGAAAAGCGCTATACAAATAAACATGAATTGAACACAGTATAGTAGAGTAGAAAACAGTTTAGCATAGTGTAAAATATAATAATATATCATAGTATAGAATATCATAGTATACTATAGTATAGTATAGTATAGTACAGCAGATAGTAGACTCACAGTGAAATCTTTCAAAACCCTTCATTAATATTTATTTTAATAAAATTAACCCTCAAACGTCAAAACAGTGGCATGTCCTAAATAATGAAAATGTGTATCGTTGTTTTATTTTTATCCGCAAGACCCCAGGTGTCGCATGACCTCAGTTGCCGTTAAACAGCTTGCAGTGAAAAATTTCCACATCATCCTTGAACCATAAAAAACAGGGTTCCTTGACAGAAGCCTTAAGTGCTCTATGATGGAATTCACATGTGCTTTTGCTTATCATTTGTTCTTTAAAGAGCTCCGTTATGATTTCCGTAAGTGTAAAACAATATCAAAGCTGAGAATAAATGGAGTTATTGTCTCCCAAAAGAAAGAGGTAGCTCTGAACTGCCTGAAACGAGATGCCAGTAATTACGGCTCATGCACAAACCTAACTCAGTTTGTAACAAACTTGCATAATGCCAGCCGTATCTACTTTGACCTTCAAACACTGCAGTTGTGTATGAAAGCTGGAAAAGTTCAGGTATAATGATGCGGTTTCTGTGCTGCTAATGCAAATCCACCGTGCATGCACATCCAGAATTATGTTTAATACTCAAAGTTATACAGTAAAACCAACGCAAATGTTTTTGTTTGTCAGTAATGGGATTTCATCCGGAAGCAAATGTTTTTTTGAAGATTGCAGAAAGCAAATAAATAAATAAATAAATGTATTAAATAAATGGTGCATTTCCATCAAGTCTTTAGAGTGTCCAACTGTAGTATTGGTTACCTAGCAACCAACAGTAAACAAGGCACAAAAGTTAGAGCCACATGATTGGTCATCTGGGTGTATGAATCCCTAAATGATCGCTAAATTTGCATGAATTTTTTTTCCCAACTTTATGTTTATTTTAGGTTCCAGTGGTACTCGTAAGGAATTGGATGCAAGAACAGTAAAGCTGTTAAAAATTAAATGCAGAATCAATTTCTTTTCAATCAAAAGTATTTTTCACCACAGCTCGATTATTTATTCAACTGTACATGTGTTTTTTTTTAAGGGGGAAAAAATAAGATGCAAAAGTCTTTAACACCAGCGCATATATATTGTGATATATATAATAATATCGTGCCTGGCACGAAAGCTTGACAGGTGTAGTAACAGTAACTAAGGAGGGAGGGATTAGCGAAGGGTCAGTAGGGCTGCACGATATTAGAAAAATATGACCTTGTGATATTTTATTTTGCTGCGATATATATTGCGATATGTATATAATTTCACAAGATGACTTAAATAGCTCCATTTCATGAATTTAGATTGATTGGGATGATCAAGTCTTTTTCTATGCAGTGCATCTTTATAAAATATAATAAATTACATGCATATATAAATATGACAGAGCAAAAATAAAAGTAAAGTAATCAGCGCTTTATGGTTTTCTAGGCAGTCTAACAGCATTCAAGTACAGAAATCGAATACTTAAACGTAAAATAACATGGTCATCTGTGTATGAAATAATAATATTTTTAAATAATATCCTTTAATCTTTAATACTACACGCAATGCAATATCGATGCTTTAACGATATACTGTTCAACACACCCAAAAGTGTAAATACTGAATGAGCATTTCCAGACTGTTGAGTCTAGGCCCTTATTTTTATTTCATTTACACGTTCAGCTATTAAAAAAACAGCGATTCACCAAAGAGACAACAATATATATATACCAAAAAAAGCCATATCAAACCAACAGACAACATAAACTGCATGAATAGAAACACAATAGCTCTGAGCATTATAATAAAACAATGTCTTGTGTAATATTTATATTTAGAGCTTGACCTTAATGACCGATGGATGGATGGATGGATGGATGGATGGACAGATGGACGGACGGACAGATGGACGGACGGACGGACGGACGGACGGACGGACGGACAGACGGACAGACGGACAGACGGACAGACAGACAGACAGACAGACAGACAGACAGACAGATAGATAGATAGATAGATAGATAGATAGACAGATAGATAGATAGAAGGATGGATGGATAGAAGGATGGATGGATGGATGGATGGACCTTTTAAAGAATTTATAAAATTACATTTCGAATTGTTATTAAGTTGATAGATAGACAGATAGATGGATAGACAGATAGATGGATAGATGGATAGATAGATGGATAGATGGATGGATGGATGGATGGATGGATGGATGGATGGATGGATGGATGGATGGATGGATGGATGGATAGATGGATAGATAGATAGATAGAAAGATAGATAGACCTTTTAAAGAATTAATAAAATTACATTTCGTATTGTTATTAAGTTGATAGATGGATGGATGGATGGATGGATGGATGGATGGATGGATGGATGGATGGATGGATGGATGGATGGATGGATGGATAGATGGATAGATGGATAGATGGATAGATAGATAGATAGATAGATAGATAGATAGATAGATAGATAGATAGATAGATAGATAGATAGATAGATAGATTGATTGATTGATTGATTGATTGATTGATTGATTGATTGATTGATTGATTGATTGATAGATTGATTGATAGATAGATAGATAGATTTTTAAATAATATCCTTATCTTTTAATCTTTAATACTACACGCATTGCAATATCGATGCTTTAACGATATATAGTTCAGCCCCACTCGGCAACAGTATTTCCCAGCATTGTGCAGCCCTATTATTAAATACCTTCTTCAGATCTGGTCTGACCGTAAAGTACAGTCAGACACACTCGCATAACAATGAGTATGAAGTCACAGCATCACTTCTAGGCCAAATGCACATCTGGAGGGTGTGTGAGGGGGTGGTTGGCTTTTTTTTTTTAATGTCCCGTGTTTTGGGATGATAAACAGGGTGTTACTGAAACCATATGGTGACGCGTGGCCCAAGGGTGTGCTTGCTTCAAAATCACCGACCCCCACTTCTGTCTGACAGCACCACAAACCCCCAATAAATGAATCGGCCTATAGATCTGCAGAGCTGCATGTGCTTTCGGGGGCAATTAAGAGTCCCGCATGCAAAATTGCTTACATCACACCTAGACGAAATTAGACTGGATGAGCATTTCACAGAACCAAACGTGCAACACAATCGCTGCTAAAAATACCCATCAACATGATGACGACACTGTTATGGGAATAAAAACCCTACATGCTTGAAAGATTGCAGGAGATATGCATTATTATAAATGTTTATGTATAAAAGCACACATGCACTGTAAAAAATACACAAATCGCTTAATATTTGTACAAATTTAAGTGGATTGTACTTAAAACAATTAAGTTACCCCCTTAAAAATTAAGAATTGTGTTGTTTCAACTCATTTTAAATAAGTAGTTTGAACAAGTGTGTGCGAAGGATACTCTGCTGGCCCTTTCCAGATTGTGGTGTAATATCCCGAAAGAAACATGTGCTTGACTTAACTGGTTTTTAGGGATTTTGTTGATACATGTGACCCAATTCAGTCCACAGCGAGATGAACTACTGACCGCTGCTTTTATCTAACATGTCACACAAATCCAGCATCTATCATTAAAACAACACTGCACGTAAATATCAATAAACACTGCATTCTGTAAAATAAAAACCTTTTTCAAACAAAAGATGCCAAACTTACTCTCTAATCCAGTGTAGTTTAGCTACTAAAAAGACAAGCTTCGTAGACAGGAATGCTAATGCTATTTATTATCATTCCGAAACGATGCAAGAGATTAAAGAAACACCAATTATTCAAAACACAAATGCATTTAACGAAACTGGTATTTTCCAAACAATACCATTTATTTTATGGTACTATTTGTTTCTGGATTTCCCATTCGTCCAGTCTGAACAGTCATGAGCTGCAACACGCCCAAAAGTGTAAATACTGAATGAGCATTTCCAGACTGTTGAGTCTAGGCCCTTATTTTTATTTCATTTACGCGTTCAGCTATTAAAAAAAACAGCGATTCGCCAAAGAGACAACAATATATATACCAAAAAAAGCCATATCACACCAACAGACAACATAACCTGCATGAATAGAAACACAATAGCTCTGAGCATTATGATGAAAACAATGTCTTGTGTAATATTTATATTTAGAGCTTGACCTATGGGTATTGTTTGAATGCCTTATATATAGATGGATGGATGGATCTATATAGATAGATAAATAGACAGATTATATAATAGATGGATAAATGGCTAGATAGATCTTTTAATTAACTAATTAAATTACATTTCGTATTGTTATTACGTTTATATAATAGATTAATAGATAGATAGATAGATAGATAGATAGATAGATAGATAGATAGATAGATAGATAGATAGATAGATAGATAGATAGATAGATAGATAGATAGATAGATAGATAGATAGATAGATCGTATTATTATTACATTTATGGATAGATGGAGGGATGGATATACCTTTTAATGAATTAATTAAACTACATTCTGTATTAATATTAAGTTTATAAGATAGATAGATAGATAGATAGATAGATAGATAGATAGATAGATAGATAGATAGATAGATAGATAGATAGATAGATAGATAGATAGATCTTTTAATGAATTAATTAAATTACATTTAATATTAATATTACTTTTATATATGGATGGATGGATGGATGGATGGATGGATGGATGGATCTTTTAAGGAATTATATCAGATAGATAGATAGATAGATAGATAGATAGATAGATAGATAGATAGATAGATAGATAGATAGATAGATAGATAGATAGATAGATAGATAGATAGATAGATAGATAGATAGATCTTTTAATGAATTAATTAAATTACATTTTGTTTTAATATTACGTTTACATATGGATGGATGGATAGATCTTTTATTGAATTATATTACATTTTGTATTATTATTAAGTTTATATGATAGATAGATAGATAGATAGATAGATAGATAGATAGATAGATAGATAGATAGATAGATAATTGAAAATAATTGAAATAGACGACATTTTGTATTATTTTGTATTATTTTAACATCTATACTGCATATAAAACAATAAAAATCGTTATATTTACAATACCACTTGCTTTAATGTAAGGCTTATGCAGCTCCACTGGTTTTAACACAGCATTATAGGCTAAAATATGAATATTACACAAACATTGCTGGGTCTATTATGAACATGCATATATGTTGATGCTGTTATAGACCGAATATAAGGCGACCATCATCATACCTTCAGCTGGAGGCACATGTAACCCCACAGACGCCGTTATTTGATCTTAAAACCACACAAACGATTGGGAAAATTAGCAAATCCCGCTGATGAAGCCACAACATCCACATCCGAGTGCTGTCTTTCATGAATAAGCGGTTCTCCGTCGGTTGTCCGCAGACACAGAAGACCACGCAAAATCCCGGTGAACGTGACAGCGGCAAAAACTCACTCACCTCTGTCCAAAATGTGCTTTCTCCGTCTCTCCGTCGCGAATTCACCGTCTCATTTATTCTCCGGTATTCTTCTTGCGTCCGTGGGTCTGTCTGTCTGTGCGTTTCAATGCTGCTGTAGAGAGACACACAAACCTGCTGCGTGAAACCCCGCCCACACGCGTCCCCGCTGCTAGAACAGATACAGCTTCGGCCGGAAGTTGACGATAATTATTTATAGTATTTATTAAACTTCCCATTTTATTAGCGTCTATTTCTACCACAACCCTAGATTTGACCCTCATAATAATGTAAAAATATGAATTATTGTTGTACGGTGTGACAAAAATGACGGTATATTGATGTTAGTATCCGCATCTGTATCCCATCTAGACTTTACCTCCCCAGTGGTCATTAGTTCCCCACGCAGCGGCGCGCTCACGAGACGCGTCACCTGCGCCACTGGAGGAGGCACATGCAATATTAAACACACACACACACTCACACACAGACATAAAATGCAATATTAAACACACCACATGCGTTCTGGAGGATGCACATGAGGAGATCTAAAACAAAAAAAAATGTATTTAATAAATAAATAAAAGAGGAGATCCGGGTCACAAAGGAGCAGGTCTATAAATAGATCTGTATCTAGATAGACCTACGCATTGATAGAGCGAACTATGGGCCAGTTTTTACATGTAAGTCTAGGATGTGATTTAATTCTGGCTACTATATATGCTATATAGTCACGTTTAATACATGGAGGACCAAACCTGCAAAATAAACAAATAAATGAATAAAAATAAATGTATAAATAAACAAATAAATAAATAGAAAGGAGAAGATCCGGGTTGCAGAGATCAGGGTTGCGGCCTATAAATAGATCTAGATAGATACATAGATGGATCACTAGACGAATTATGAGTCAGGTTTTCCATTAAACATATACAAGTGTAGGGTGTGTTTTAGTTCTGGTTCATACAAATACCATATAGGCTATATGTTCTATAGCCTGTTCATCTGAAATCTCCATCTGATATAGGCTAATGGCTTGGTTCATAATGATGTCATGGAAAACCTGATTATAACGATCTCAGCGCCCCCTGTTGGTGATTAACAGATATCAGTTTTCATATATATATATATATATATATATATATATAAACTGGCCACTTTATTAGGTACACCATATAAGTACTGGGTTAGACCCCTTGTGCCTTCAGAACTGCCTTAATCCTTCATGGCGTAGATTCAACAAGATACTGGAAATATTCCTCAGAGATTTTGCTCCATATTGACATGATAGCATCACACAGTTGCTCCAGATTTGTTGGCTGCACATCCATGATGTGAATCTCCCGTTCCACCACATCCCAAAGGTGCTCTATTGGATTGTGAACTGGTGACTGTGGAGGCCATTTGAGTGCAGTGAACTCATTGTCATGTTCACAAAACCGGTCTGAGATGATTCACGCTTTATGACATGGCGTGGTATTCTGCTGGAGGTAACCATCAGAAGATGGGTACACTGTGGTCATAAAGGGATGGACATGGTCAGCGACAATACTCAGGTAGGCTGTGGTGGTGACACAATGCTCAATTAGTACTAATGGGCCCAAAGTGTGCCAAGAAAATATTCCCCACACCATTACACCACCACCACCAGCCTGAACCGTTGAAACAAGACAAGATGGATCCATGCTTTCATGTTGTTGATGCCAAATTCTGACCCGACCATCCAAATGTGGCAGCAGAAATGGAGACTCATCAGAGCAGGCAACGTTTCCCCAATTTTCTAGTGTCCAGTTTTGGTGAGCCTGTGTGAATTGTAGCCTCAGTTTCCTGTTCTTAGCTGACAGGAGCGGCACCTGGTGTGCTCTTCTGCTGCTGTAGCCTATCTGCCTCAAGGTTGGACGTGTTGTGTGTTCAGAGATGCTCTTCTGCAGACCTCGGTTGTAACGAGTGCTTATTTGAGTTACTGCAAATAAAAATACACATAATAATACACATAATAATAATAATAATAATAATAATAATAATAATAATAATAATAATAAATACAAAACACTGCAAAAGATAAATATTAAAAGAGACATTTATAATGAGTTAAAAGCAAAAGTAAGAAGCTGTGACTGTAACTTTGATTAAAACCACTTAAGAAGATGCACAGATAATGGAAATATATAAATGAAACAACAGAAGAATAAATAAGGAGATAAATGACTTAATAAAATATTCATTCATTCATTCCTTTTCTTGTTGGCTTAGTCCCTTGATTAATCTGGGGTCGCCACCTTAATAAAACAGATATAAATCATTTTTTATCCAATTTAATCCTAAATTAATTTTTGTTTCTTCATTTATGTTTTGTAAACGTATTTTTAACTTTTAAATTTTACTATTTAAAGCTTTAATTAACGTATTAGTTATTTTATTTATTTTATGTTTTTTTATTTATGCGTTTTATTATTATTTATCTATTGCTGCATTTTACCTCATTTATTTCCATATTCATTTCTTTTTGCTTGGATTTCATTTGCTTGGATTGCTGTTGGTTGGTGTATGAGAAGTTTGTTTTGGTGCTTAAAAAGACAACAGAAAAAAAAGATTTTTAAATGATCGTATAAACGATACAATAAGGTCAGTAAAACAAAATAAGTGAAAAAAGAAAAAAATATATATACGCATTATATATATATATATATTCCTTACTTTATTTTATTCACTTTATTTATTTTCATTACTTTACTTTTTTCCTTTATTTTTATTCCTTCGCTAAATTTAGCCATTATATCAGATGAAAATGTAAAATACAGGCCTAGTAGGCTATATATTTGAATATAAAATTTATTTAGGAGAAAATGTAATCTCTGGCAACCCCAGATTACGTTCTTTACAAATCCTACTAAAGCAAAGGATTGCCTCATGAATATTATTTACGTAACAACACATTCTCCCAGTGATGAGCTTATCTGATTGGCTGAAGGGTGCTAGTCAGCTGACGAATTGATAATCATCGGTTGGCTCGTGTTCTGCTCATGCTTCGACGTTCCAGGAAATCAGTGAAGCAATACTATTTAATATTCATGAGACACGCCTTTTGCCGTAGTATACTGCTCAGATTTGAGGTACGTAGGCGGGGTTAGTGGCGCAGGGGGCGTGGTTATCTATCCTTTAGTCTTTTTATAACTGTTTATCCATCCATCAATCCATCTATCTATTTATCCTTTTAACTATACATTCATCGAAACTGATAACCATCGGTTGGCTCATGTTTTATTAATGTTCTTACGTGCTTTGACGTTGCAGAAAGGGGCGTGGCTGCTCAAAAGTTGCCTGTCTGGATTAGTTTTTGAACACGATTATCCGCAGCGAGGACGGAGAGATGGCTGATCTCACCGTCTCTCTATCCATCCTGGTGGGGATTGTAGTTTTAAGCGAGTTCGCGAGAAGGACGGCTTTATATCTATTCCCGAATCGAGAATGGATAATCTACATGTTGGAGTTTATTTCTACTTTTCAGCTGTGCGCGTGCACGCATGAG
>NC_133193.1:4227500-4270000 GCF_049306965.1 Danio rerio
GTTACTGAACGTATCATATCTGAAAACGTGACGCTAAACCTGAAAACTAAACCAAAACATAACAAGTCTGTATTGTTACCTAACCCTAATTAATATAGAAGAGTCAAGCTTTAAATAGGAAAATCATAGATGGTTAAGCTAAGCTAAAAGAACCCCCTCCTATTTATGTTTACCCCAGGAGTGCTGTAAAATAAGCCTATTTCCCAAAAAGATGAGTGTTTCTTTAATGCAGAGTGTGTCTAGTAGTATTTCAGTAATGTTCCCATGTGTTGTGTTTTGTAAAGGTGGACATCTCACAGGCGCTGTGTTCAACCCAGCACTGGCCTTCTCTATACAGTTCCCCTGTCCTGGAAACACGTTCACAGAGTACAGCTTTGTGTACTGGATGGGACCAATACTAGGTGAGCAGAATTACAACATTTACTTTGACATTTAAAGGCCGGAGTTCAAAAACAGCTCGATAGGAACACAAGTGCATCTTGTAAACACTTAACATGGATTAATAAATAATGAGACAAATCAATAAAAATGTCTTTAGGGTTGGAACTTTTATGGACTATAATGTTTGAGTAATTTAGGCACTGTGTGCACTCAGAAATTAAACCTACATCATGCACAGATCATAATTATAGCCCATTGGTTGAGCTTCTCACATAGTATTTGTTAAAGAGCGTGTCATATTCTTCAAATAAATAAACAAAAGTAGATTTTCTGGAAAGAGTCAGCTCTGAATCACCTTATTGAGTCATTGGCTGTTTCTCAATATGCGTTCTTCAGCGATCTTGCGTCCTCATGGAACGTCATCATCAGCTGCCAAAGTTCAGTTCCAATACTCAAGACCGCAAGTACAGAGGACGCGTGAAACGTCCCGGATGTGTTCTTGATATCGAGGACGCACCAATGCAGACTTGAGCCCTGAACTCGCTCTGGAAGTCCAAGAAGTCATTACGACTGGAGATGGGACATTTTATTTATATTTATTACTAATGATCAGAGATATGACTTATTTACCTCAGGAGCTTCCCTAAATGAAGCGGTAAAAGTAAACATTACCATGAACATCTTAATAAAGAAATAAACACATTAAGAGAGTTTGTTTGCTGAAATTCGTATTAAAATCTGTTTCATTTATATTGTGCAGAGTATATTTATAATGTTTTATATTAAGTTAAATATTCAACCTGTTGAAAAGGAAAAACAATAAATCGCTGTATGAATCCTGTAATGTTTAAATAATTTACCATTTAAAACGCGTGAAGGTCACATGACCATCAGGAAGAACGCAGCATCTCATTTCTCAAAGGACGCGTTCTCTGCCCTCGCGGTCTCCGGAGTTCGTTCTTCCGAGGACACCTGGCAAGACCGGTCTCCACAAGCACGCAAGTCCGTTCTTGGAATTGAGAAATAGCCATTATATTTTCAAACGTTTTGTTTGCTATCGATGTACGTCAACATTACCAAAGTAGCATATTTGCTAGTGCTTTCAGACGATTAATCACATCCATGATAAAAGTTTGTATTTACATATTAGTCAAATTGTGTGCTGTGTATAGTTCTGTATATGTTTCCCCTACAGTCCAAAGACATGCGCTACAGGTGAATTGGGTGAGCTAAATTGTCAATAGCGTATGAGCGTGTGTGTAATAAAGGGACAAAGCCGAAAAGAAAATAAATGAATGAATATCACACGAGTAGCGGTGCGAAATGGCTGTATATTAGTACTGATTAGAAGCATGCATTGGATCGAGGCCGCAGACCGCCTTAGTGTCCCACCAGTGATGATATACAGCCATATCACACTGCTACTCGCGTGATATTGCAACAGTTTGACAATGTAATTGTGTGTTTCAAAAAGAAAATCCAACACGGAGAGTCTCAAAACCGTTTTTTATAAGGAACTACTACCGTTCATTCACATCTGCAGCTGAAGTCAGAACAGCAGAAGCCGCTACTAGTTCACCAACGTCACTTTAGAGCTAGCACTTGAATGATTCTTTAGCATAATGTCTAAAGCGATGACAAAATGAGTTTGTTTACATTTTAAGATTATAAGGCTGAACGGCATGAAAAGCCATCAGTCTACAGAGATTTTCCAGTACTCCTCTGTTGCAATCTGGATATCATAATAATTAACCCCGAAAAAGCCAAAACAAAGCAAACACTGGCAGATTAGTGTTGTATAAATACAGCACTACAACATACAAAGGAGAGAGATCGACTTAGCATGTCACTTACATGATTTATAATGATTTGATCAGCTGTAGTTAGAAATTTACGCTGATCTTTTCTCCCCAACTGACCTATTATGCGGTCTCTGTCGCCATCTTGTGAAGGAACATCAACTCTTTTTACTCTGCTCAATGGCAGACTGATGGCTGCCATCGTGCTGAATCCATAATTATGAATATTTCAAAAATAGGCACTATCCTTATAAATAAACTGCATAGTTGCAATCTAAACAACTACACTCACCTAAAAAAGCCTTAAATGTACATTATATTGTCCAACAGCAGCAATATTTATCTAACTGTAGTGAGTTGTTTAGTCTCTCTTTAGTTCTAGAGTTGGTGGAGTAATACACGAGGGTGAAGAGGCTGTAGTGATATTGCTTTAATATATCACGGCTATCAGCCAATCAGATTTGAGAACCAGAAAATTGTTGTAAAAAACAAAAAAAAAACAAAAACCAGAAATATACACAGGACTAGCACATATATTTTGTAAATATGAACTTTTTTTTGGATGCAATTAATTGCAATTAGTCATTTAACAGCACTAATGTTGGTAACGCTTTATTTTGATGGTATTTTGAGTATTAGTAGACTGTCTGCTTAATATCTGCTAATACAGACATTCAACAGACATTTAATTGACTCTAAAAAACTTTGCAAATACCCGTTTACTTACACTTACCCTAACCCCAACCTTACAGTACTTATAATCTATTGAGAATTAGTTGGCATGTAGATGCAATGTAACAAACGGACCATCAAATTAAAGTGTGACCCTGATAATTGCATATTTTTACTCATACAAATACTCTGAAATGGCCATTTAGCAGATTAAATATAGAAAGAATTCAAAAATAAATTTGATCAGCTGACCAATCAGAACAGAGTGGGCCCTCTGGAAGGGGAGGGGCTTACAGACCTTAACCCCAGAATCGATTTAAAGGAACCAAATTGAATCACTACAAAATGATTCATTGGATTTTCTAATATGTTTTCAGATGTCAGATGTATTGTAATCTGTTGTAGATGAACACAGCTCTTTAAAAACAGCAAGACATCGATGTTGCACCTGTAATTTCAGCTGTTTTTCCACTTTTCTTGTCATTTGCGCAGGTATGTCAGCCTCTCTGCTGCTTTCTGATAAACTGATCCCGGCCATTTCTGGAAAAAGCACAATTCCACTGCAGCTGAACTCTAATGGACTCAAGAAGAAAAAGATGAAGTGAAATAAGACGCTACTCCACAATCAATCCAAGACTGATTTCTCATGCACATGCGGTTATAATGCTGTGATTACTGCACAAATGATCGTTAACACGGTAATTCTTCAAGTAATAATGAAAGATTGAAGGGACCGTGACAGTTTAGATGTCAGAAGGATTTTTCCATGCTTTTAAAATGTCTTAAACATGCGTATTTGTGAAGCACAATGATTCTGAAATGCAGGTTTACAGGAACATTTCATTCAATGCACATTGATATGAGAACCAAGAACTGGAATCAAATGCAAATAAGCACAACATTTACTTGTTAAAGGGGCTCCATGTACGAACTTTACTTACTGATATGCAAAAGAGCTTACTAAAAAGTGTGTGTGTGTGAGAGAGAGGTTGCAGATCGCTGGAGAACTACACATCTGTCACTGACCTGGACAACAAACACCATCATGCACCTCTCACACACACCAGTTCCTGATTCCCCCTGATTACTCACACACAGCTGGAAGCTTATGACTGATTACCAGCACTATACATGCATCTCACTCACACATCGACTTTGCTGAGTCTTGTTATCCTGTAGCATTACGAAGCGTTAATCCTGTCGTCTTTCCATGTTTTGATCCTTGCCTTGTTTTCCTGTTATTGATTCTTTGTCGCATGTACTGACCATTGGCCTGTTTTTAAGTACGATCTTTGATTACCTTAATGCTTCTATACCACCAGGATGCTGGACAACAGAGTTGAAGAGCCACACACAGTTTAATAAACCAATTAATCAGGCAGGCAACTGTCAAAACAAGGGCAAACAGAAGCATTAAGGTAATCCAAGATCGTAGTCAAAAACAGGTGAATGGTCCGTACAAGTGGCAAAGAATCAACAACGGGAAGAGAGAGAGAGATTTAATTTTATTGCCATTTCAGCTTATATGGCTATGTCATGGCAAAAAGAAAATAGATCAAGTTTATCACGTTTTATAAACGCCAATTTTCTATAATTATAAAAATATTCTACCAATTAAAAGTCATCAACAGCAATAAATAATGTACAAGGTAAAATACATAAATAATAATAATAATGATAATATATAAGATCAAATTTTAAAGCAGTTTTTTAAGATTTACTTTTGATAAGAATTGTACAATTTTAGATGGATTCACATTTAAAAATATTTCCTTTAAAGTCTCTCCTGATAAATATTGTTGTCTGATAACATTAAAAATGGGACATTCCACAAGAATATGTTTAACTGTTTGGTTTCTGTTGCAATACAGACATTTTGGTGGTTCTTCTCCTTTAAGTAAATGTTTATGCGTGAGTCTCGTGTGTCCAGTGCGGCATCTTCTAAAAACAATCCCATCATGTCTTGACTTCAAAAATAAATTAGATTTTTATTCCGATTTCTGGCTGAATTTCAAAAAGTTTATTGTCTGATTCTGTTTGCCATTTGTTTACGATATAGCCCTTTTTTTTCAATGACGGGAAAACAAGACAAGGATCAAAACGCGGAAAGACTACACAGGATTGCCGATGATCATGATAATATGTCTGAGAAAATCTAAATAAGCAGCTCAGCTCTCAGAATATAGTATATTTCTGCACACACGCTATAGTCTGCTGTTTTACTCCATAGAACTTCATATAAAAGCCAGAGACTCTTTTGCACAGGCCTATCTAAAGGGTTAATGCTGCCAACTGATGATCAACAGTAAAAATGACAGATTTTATCTCCTCCCAACAGGGAAAACCAGCAACAATCAAAGAATGCATGATCATATGCTGTCATGGCTTTGCAATAAAGTCATTATAATTGAAGTCAATGGGGCAAAAACAGCCCCCAACATAACGAAAGGGGAGTCAATTTGAACAGTACACAATTGTAAAACTGCAACAAATGGACATTCCTGGAATTAGAGAAGTGTTCTAACACTGTTATATTACATTCTGATAGCGATGCAGTTTATCTAGTAAGGGGTAAATGATTGTATGGTAGTCTTAGTAATCTTAAGAGCAATTTCGCAGTGCCTTTGGATGATTCCTGGTTAAAATAACCTGGGTGAACCGGACCAGATAGAGTGCCACGTCTACAAGCAAATGCAGAGTGTGAAATACAGAACAACACGTTGTATTACATAAAAAAAGAAGCTGTAGTGAATATATTTATAATTAAACCCGTCATGAAAACACGTGGCTCAGTGCTTGTTTAACCCGGGAGGTCAAACATGCTGTTGTGAAACAGTTTCTGACAGACCTTTGAGCCTTTGTGAATGTACAGACATGCTGAACGAAGGTGTTTAGTTTCTCATAGAGCTGCTATAAAACACAAGCAAACAGATGAAAATAGAAAAGAACTGTGGGATGTTTACAGATTCATGCACATCATTGACTTCAGAGTCTTTGATTTGCTGTCAGACTTCTTTTTTAATCTTACATTGAAGTAGGGCTGCACAATATATTTAGTTTCAGCATTAGTATATTGCAATGTGTGCAACTTTAACATAAAATAATTACTGAATATGGAATTATAAGCACAATGAAGACTACACAGTGTTATTTTACATTATACTTGATTATTCAATTTGTTTCTGAATACTATTTGACTCTCCGGAAATACCATAAAGCATTGTTTGTTTCACTTTTATTCTCTGTTGTCATTCACTCATTTTCTTTTCAGCTTAGTCCCTTTATTAATCAGGGGTCGCCACAGCGGAAGGAACCGCTAACTTACCCAGCATATATTATATGCAGTGGATGCGCTCTTCCAGCTGCAACCCAGCATTGGGAATACACGCTTGCATTTACACACACTCATACACTATGGCCAATTTAGTTTATTCAATTCCCCTATAGTGCATGTGTTTGGACTGTGGGGGAAACCGAAGCATGCGGAGGAAACCCACGCCAACACTGGGAGAACATGCAAAGTACGCACAGAAATGCTAACTGGCCCAGCCGGGACTTAAACCAGCAACTTAATTCTCTCTTAATTTAAATTTAAATAAATTTTAATTAATTTTAAAATTAACTTAAATTCTCTCTTAATTCAGAAAATTTTGTTCTCTGAAGACAAATCTGCACTACAACAGTGAAGCTTGAGCTCATTGGGAAACCGGGGTCCGTTCTTTGTACGTGGATTACTCAGTTAGCTGGATTTGGATATTGACGATTTGACACGATCCAGGATCATTTCGTTCTTCAAAGCTGATCTGAGAGTTGTTGTTATAGCAACAGTTCTGCAAGCTCAAACCTGATCGGGAGCAGGTTCAATTCATATAAACAGGATTAGATCGGCTCAGTTCAAGCAAAGATAATACAGAAAGTATGTTCTGAATTCTGATATTTTCTTACAGTAGTAGTTATATACTCTTGGGAAAATACATATTTTTTATATATATATAGTTAAGTTATAGTCAATAAAATAAATAAAGTTATACATATTAATTAAACGTATGCAATCTGCACCCTCGAAATGAAAGTATAAAGACTGCCACCTGGTGGTGCAAAGAGAAAACTTATTTATATGAACTTTTTAGATCGCTTTAGTACAAATTGTGTATAATAGAAATGCACAATATGTGACTTTTTTTTTAAGCAATAATACATTTATGCAGTCATGAACATGTTTTGATAGTTAATATGTGATAGGAAGCTGATCATGATTTCGAGGATCGATAGATCTGTCCAAATCATCTTAGATCATTTAAGCGAGGTACGAAGAACGGACCCCAGGGGTCCGTTCTTCGTACCTCGCTTAAATGATCTAAGATGATTTGACAGATCCTGGATCTTTTAATCTTGATAACTGATCTCTCGCTAATTTGGTTCTTCAAACAAGTTCGCGAATCAGATTAGAATGTCTGGATAAACTGATCTGAGATCGCTGCGTGTGTTGTGAAGGACAGATCTATCGATCCTCGAAATCATGATCAGCAATGCAACGATTGGCTGACGGCACAGCAGCGTGATGACATCATCTGATTAATATTCAATTATCCATGTGAGCAAAATTACATCAAATTAGCAGTAAATGGTTTGTTAAATATGATACGTAATAACCTTCCACATTTGTTGTGAGCTGCAGGCTTTACACTTTCATGTGTCAAGAGTATTCATCATGTATTTCAATGCAAATCAGTGTATTTAGTTCTACATTTAGAAAAGATTTTTTTTATTATAGTAGCCGTTTTTTTAATCGGTGTAAAGAATAACTGGTTGTTTACAAAAGCATTTTGATATTGGTCTGCAACTTTTGTGAAGCATCAAATCACTGTCATATTAGCTATCAAAACATGTTTATGACTGCATAAATGTATTATTGCTTTAAAAAATTGACCTTGTGTATTTCTATTATACACAATTTGTACTAAAGCGATCTAAAAAGTTCATATAAATAAGTTTTCTCTTTGCACCAGGTGGCAGTCTTTGTACTTTCATTTCGAGGGTGCAGATTGCATACGTTTTATTAATATAAATAACTTTATTTATTTTATTAATAACTATAACTTTATATATATAGTTAAAAAATATGTACCATTTTCCCAAGTGTATATAACTACTACTGTAAGAAAATATCAGAATTCGGAACATACTTTCTGTATTATCTTTGCTTGAACTGAGCCGATCTAATCCTGTTTATATGAATTGAACCTGCTCCCGATCAGGTTTGAGCTAGCAGAACTGTTGCTATGACAACAACTCTCAGATCAGCTTTGAAGAACGAAATGATCCTGGATCGTGTCAAATCGTCAATATCCAAATCCAGTGAACTGAGTAATCCACGTACGAAGAACGGACCCCTGTGCTACTGATACAGAATAAATAATGCACATCAACATTTTGCATCATGTAATGGTTTACATTTATGCTGATCCTGGAACATCCTTTTTGTTTGAAAATGTAATCCATACCTATCATTCCCTACCCCTCAACCAAATCATAACTGTAAACTATTGCCAAAATCAGAGGGAAATAAAAGATGTATAACAATCATGTCAATGCATAAATCTAACCATAAGCTAAACTTAACATAAACATATCTCTTAATTCTGATTGGCTGATTGGAATGTTGTTCCAGCATAGATGGTAATGCAGGAACATGTCCTTGGTAAAATCAGGTTGGCGGATAACTAATAGGCTTACTTTTCTTTAGATGGAACTTCTTATATCTTTGATTCTGAAGTAATTTGGAGGTTAAACTCACAGATAGTGCTTTATCTCCTGTGCAGGAAATGAACTAAACAGGAACAAGGACGTCTCATAATCATCTGACCATTACTGAACACCATAAATGAGCTAAAGGAGTATTTTAGCTCACTTTGAAATGGATGGTTCGTCCAAAACTGACCATTCTGTCATTTACTCATCCTTCCCTTCTCATGAACCCATTTGAGTTCCTAAACAAAAGATATTTTGAAAAATGTTGGAAATGTGCAATCATGGACTTCCATGCCATTTGTTTTTCCTACTGTGGAAGACAGCCAATGGTTACCGGTTTTCAACATTTTCCAACATATCTTCCTTTTGTGTTCAACAGAAGTAAACTCAAAGGTTTAAAAACCACTTGACGGAAAGTAAATGAACAAATTTTAATTTGAGTGAACTATCCCTTTAACACATTACACTAAAATACACTAACCGGCCACTTTATTAGGTACACCTGTCCAACTGCCCGTTAATGCAAATATCTAATCAGCCAATCACATGACAGCAACTCAATGCGTTTAGGCACATAGACATTCAAAGCGATCGACTATTATTATGATGAAGTCATGTGATGATTATGTTAGTTTAATGCTTTATTATCCAATCAAAAGCTGGTTTATTTGAATACACTTTTATTTCTAGGTTCAAATAAAGTGAACAAACATGAGTTTTAGAGTCGCCATGAAATGGAAGTTAAGGCTGTCATTTGTGTTCCATATCGTGATGTACATCCAAATGAAAAGGTCCTGAATTGAGTAAAAAATTGTGCGGTGCATAATTTCGTCCACTGGGAACTGAATGAATTTTATCCTCCCCACACTAGCTGCCAGTTAGTTTTGTATTATATTTAAAATATTGCTTCTTACCTGTAAAGCTTTAAATAATTTAGCTTCTGTTTATCTAACCAACCTACTGTCTCACTACAACCCAACTCACTCATCAAAGCGAGTCTTTGGTGATTTTGAACATGGCATGGTTGTTGGTGTCAGACTGGCTGGTCTGAGCATTTCAGAAACTGCTGATCTACTGGGATTTTAGTGCACAACCATCTCTAGGGTTTACAGAGAATGGTCTGAACAAGAGAAAATATCCACTGAGCGGCAGTTCTGTGTGCACAATAGCCTTGTTGATGCCAGAGGTCAGAGGAGAATGGCCAGACTGGTTCCAGCTGATAGAAATGCAACAGTAACTCAAATAAGCACTCGTTACAACCGAGGTCTGCAGAAGAGCATCTCTGAACACACAACACGTCCAACCTTGAGGCGGATGGGCTACAGCAGCAGAAGACCACACCGGGTGCCACTCCTGTCAGCTAAGAACAGGAAACTGAGGCTACAATTCACACAGACTCACCAAAACTGCACAATAGAAGATTGGAGAAGCATTGCCTGGTCTGATGAGTCTCCATTTCTGCTGTGAAATTCGGATGGTCGGGTCAGAATTTGGTATCAACAACATGTAAGCATGGATCCATTCTCCCTTGTATCAACGGTTCAGGCTGGTGGTGGTGGTGTAATGGTGTGGGGGATATTTTCTTGGCACACTTTGGGTCCATTAGTACCAATTGAACATCGTGTCAACACCACAGCCTACCTGAGTATTGTTTCTGACCATGTCCATCCCTTTATGACCACAGTGTACACATCTTCTGATGGCTACTTCCAGCAGGATAATCACTTCAGACTGGTTTCTTGAACATGACAATGAGTTCACTGTACTCAAATGGCCTCCACAGTCACCATATCTCAATCCTATAAAGCACCTTTGGGATGTGGTGGAACGGGAGATTCACATCATGGATGTGCAGCCGACAAATCTGCAGCAACTGTGTGATGCTATCATGTCAATAAAGAGCAAAATCTCTGAGGATTATTGTACCTTGTTGAATCTACGCCATGAAGGATTAGGGCAGATCTGAAGGCCAAAGTGGGTCCAACCCGGTACTAGTAAGTTGTACCTAATAAAGTGGCCGGTAAGTGTATAAAAACACCCACCCAACTAAAGGCATTTCAAAAGACAAAGTAACAGTAATAATAATAAAATAAAAAGGGGGGAAAACTAGGCTTTAGTACAAAAAAGGCAGTATTTATTGAAATCTCTAACAAACATGTGAACATGGCTCCGCTGAGGAGAACAATTCTTGAAGTTGGTCTTTAGGGAAAACTAGAAATTATATTAGCATGACCTACACATGGCTGCGTCTGCTGGAAATGATGGCCGAGGTGTAAAACAGTCCATTAAATGCTGCAAGAGCTGTGAGATGTGGGTCAGTCAGCCAGTAGCCAGCATGCCCCACTGAAGTGCTTCAGTCAGCTGCACAGAGACTCCGTTCATCTGTCAACAGATCAGGGGATTTACAGGTTCCATTTAATCATTGCATAAAGTAGGAGCGTGAAAAAACAAAAAAACAGCTCATATCAGCATGCATTATTTTATGGCTAATTTGCATATTGATAATTTGCATGTTAATTTGGCTTTTGCATGAATATATGCAGGCATTAATCCTTGCTTTATTTATTTGTATTATACTGTAACTCATACGTGTGGTGTATTATTTACTAAAACACACATTTATAAATGAAAATTGTTAATAATAATACAAATAAATTAATAATAATGAATATTTTATGAATCAATTTACAATATTTGCTCAAATTTATTTCATTTAAAATGCAACTAATTAAATTAGCCATGTGTTCATGCATGCGTACATTTATTTAATTGTTTTCTCTCTTTAGGAAGGTGTAATTTGGTTTCAAATAAAAACAAAATACAAAAAGAAAGATAAATAAATAAATAAATAATTATAAAAAATATTAGAATAACTCAGAAACTAAACTAACAGTTAATAAATTCTAAATAAGCAGATGCCTAAGAGACACTGTTGTCTATTTACCAGTGATCCACGTCTGCGTCATCAAACTGTCCAGCGACTGTGTTGGAGTCGACCTCCATTCCATCTGAACACAGGAAAAGAGGAGAGCTTTAATGAGCGTATTAAATTACAAGCATCCGTTGAGCTTAACAGAGGAAATCCTGCACATTACACACACACACTCACGACGGAATTCACTCCACACACACAGACTGAAACACATTCATGCAAACAAATGCATGTAAAGCAACACAAAAAGAGAGTTTTAGCATCATGTGGGGTTTAAAAAAATATGAAAACCAATAAATCAGCATGACTCTTCTACTGCCATCCTGTGGCAGCTCGTGCATTATCATTTTTTTAAACCCATACAATCTAAAATAAAGTACATTCATCTCTGATGTCCATCATGCAGCTTTAACAAACATTGTTTTAGCACATTGTCATGGTTTTCAACAATGTATATTTTAATATAACATAATACTGGAAACCACAAATTTTGTGCTATTTTAAAAGAAGTATGGAGACAAGGAATTAAACCACTTCACAAAAAATGTAATTACTTGTTAGAAATAGTAATTAGAAAAGTAATTAATATAGTATTGTGATAATCTAATTGTCTCAACCATTTAGAAAGTAACTTTCACGTCTTAAAAGATCAATATTAGAAATATCAATAACATTTGTATTGAATCGATCCATCTACAGATGAAGTCAGAATTATTAGCCCCCCTGAATTATTACCATGGCTGTTTATTTTTTTCCGCAATTTCTGTCTAAATTTTTTCAGCACATTTTTAAACATAATAGTTTTACTATCTCATCTCTAATAACTGATTTATTTTATCTTTACCATGATGACAGTAAATAATATTTGACTAGATATTTTTCAAGACACTTCTATACAGCTTAAAGTGACATTTAAATGCTTGACTATGTTAATAAGGTGAACTAGGCAGGTTAGGGTAATTAGGCAAGTTCTTGTATAACGATGGTTTGTTCTGTAGAATATCAAAAATTTATATATAGCTTAAAGGGGCTAATAATGGTCTTTAAAATGGTGCTTAAAAAATTAAAAACTGCTTTTATTCCTGCCGAAATAAAACAAATAAGACTTTCTCCAGAAGAAAAAATATTATCAGACATACTGTGAAAATTTCTTTGCTCTGTTAAACATCATTTGGGAAATATTTAAAAAAGAAGAAAAAATAAATAAATCAAAGGGGCTAATAATTCTGACTTCAACTGTATATCAGGGATGGGCAAACTATATGAAGGGACAAAAACCAAGCTTGATTGAGGGCGGTGGGACAAAGGTAAATATACCACATTAAAGCTGCCATGGTAATTTCCTAATTTATTAGTATTTTAAAAAATAATTTGAAAAAAATACTTTAATCATCTTCATTCAATCATTTTCTTTTCGGCTCAGTCCCTTTATTAATCATGGATCGCCACAGCAGAACGAACGGCCAACTTATCCAGCATGTGTTTTACGCAGAGGATGACCTTCCAGCTGCAACGCACCACTGCGAAACATCTATACACACTCATTCACACACATACATACGGACACTTTAGCCTACCCAATTCCCCAATACCGCATGTGTTTGGATGATGAGGGAAACTGGAGCACCTGGAGGAAACCCACGCCAACACGGCAAGAACATGCAAACTCTATACAGAAATGCCAACTGACCCAACCGAGGCTTAAACCAGCGACATGATTCTTGCTGTGAGGCGATTGTGCTATCCACTGGGCCACCGTGACAGCCCTACTTTAATAATATTAATGTATATTTATATTTTTACATTTTATGAATGAATTTCCTACAATAAAAATATAAACAGTGTTCGATGCTAAATTGCTGAATACACGAGTCAAACAGCACATTCCTTTGCATTGATTTGCTCATCGATGTCTTGTCCTCTCTCTTTACACTTTTAAAAATCTCATTCATCCACAACATTCAATTGAAACATTTAATTTCGCTTGGCTTTTTTGTACTTCAACAATTAAACAAACAAACAAACAAACAAAAGGTTGCGTTTAATTAGAAAAGATGATCTCTCTCCAAATCTCTTCTCAAGTGGGACGCCAGGCCAAATAAAAGGTTACCTTTGGCTAACTTTGTCCCGTGGGCCCTAGTTTGGGCATCTCTGACCTTTACCACTGAAGTCAGATTGGATTGCTCCCCTTTGAATTTTTTCTTTTTTTTTAAGTATTTCCCAAATGATGTTTAACAGAGCAAGGAAATGTTCACAGTATGTCTGATAATATTTTTTTCTTTTGGAGAAAGTCTTATTTGTTTTATTTCGGCTAGAATAAAAGCAGTTTTTAATTTTTTAAACATCATTTTAGGGACAAAATTATTAGCCCCTTTAAGCTATATATATTTTTGATAGTCTACAGAACAAACCATCATTATACAATAACTTGCATAATTACCCTAACCTGCCTAGTTAACCTAATTAACCTAGTTAAGCCTTTAAATGTCACTTTAAGCTGTGTAGGATTGTCTTGAAGAATATCTAGTCAAATATTATTTACTGTCATCATGTCAAAGATAAAATAAATCAGTTATTAGAAATGAGTTATTAAAACTGTTATGATTAGAAATGTGTTGAAGAAATCTTCTCTCAGTTAAACAGAAATTGGGGAAAAAATAAACAGAGGAGCTAATAAATCAGGGGCTAATAATTCTGACTTCAACTGTATATACCAAACAGAATCAAGAACTGAATTGTGAGCTTGTGAGTCAGATTTGTATCTATTCTGACTATAGTGCAGTTTGGTGAGATGAAAAATAAAAAGATGTCACCTTCAAACTGTGCATCGGGCTCCTCTGTGCGAACTCCTGCCATGTGGTACTGCTGGGCGACGGACTGCGCCAACATGCCTTCCAGACGCTCCAGCGTGGCCTGACCCTCCGCCGTCAGGTGAGACAAACCCTCCTCATAGGTGTAGAAGGAGGGAATGTCACCGTGAGCCTGAGCCTGTTCCTGCTCTGATGGAGGACAAAAACACAAACACAGCAGACATGACGGAAACAACCTTCCCAAAGCACTCTCACTTTCCTAACTACAACACAAAGCAACACCACTAGGCATGGCGTTAGATTCTGACAGTGTGATAAATTTGGATAAAAATAAATATCACTGTATTGTGATTACTGCTCTAAAAAATGTCCCTTTTTAACGACTAATTTTAGAATAAAAAAAAAAAAGTGTTTGAACTCTGTAATTGTGAATTATTTTAAGTTGTCACTTTAATAATTATTTAAAAAAAAAATCACTTGTTTATAATTAAAAGGGCTTTATTTGATCATTTTAAATTATGCACTTAAATACTGTCATTTAAAAAATAATTCAAATTTATTTAAACTATTTAAAGTAGTCTATTGATATTTACCAAATTATCTATGGCTAACACCATGTACGCTGTTTGTTTCATTAAAAGGCTTGTTCAGTGGACATAATAAATAGTTACACAACCATTCATACTGAGGAGACCTTAATTCACCGCCTGGAGTCACTTTTGTTTTTAAATGTGGACAAATGCACTTTTATATTGGACTTGTATTTTTTTTTTGGGTGGAGGGGGGGGCTTTTCTGAATGGACTTAACTGAAAGAAGATTTACAATATAAAGCTATAAAGGTTGTTTTGAGGGCAAGTCATGGGCTGAACTAACCCTTTAATGGTGCCTTTTCTATATTGTCTTTGGCAATAAGGGTTCTTTCATTCTTCTTTCAAACCAAGTTCAATTGTCTGTCCTCGGCTGGTTTATGTTCACATTGTGTTTTTTTTCTTCTGAACCCGGTACACTTGCGTCATCAAGCTGCTGTTTTGTGTATTGCTGTTGCTAATTGATGGCCACGAAAGCAAAGGACCAAAATGGAGACGTCCGCATATCACGGTTGTTCATAATAGCTCCACCCCAGACGACTGATAGCTCCACACTAAACGTCTGATAGCCCCGCCCTAAACGACAGATGGTCTTGCCCTAAATGACTGATAGCTCCACCCTAAACAACTGATAGCCTAAATGACTGAATGCTAAATTACTGATAAATTACATCCGCCCTAAATGACTGATAGCCCCGCCTTAAACGACTGATAGTCCTGCCCTAAATGACTGATAGCCCCGCCTTAAACGACTGATAGTCCTGCCCTAAATGACTGATAGCCCCGCCTTAAACGACTGATACTCCTGCCCTAAATGACTGATAGCCCCACCTTAAACGACTGATAGTCCTGCCCTAAATGACTGATAGCCCCGCCTTAAACGACTGATAGTCCTGCCCTAAATGACTGATAGCCCCGCCTTAAACGACTGATAGTCCTGCCCTAAATGACTGATAGCCCCGTCTTAAACGACTGATAGTCCTGCCCTAAATGACTGATAGCCCCGCCTTAAACGACTGATAGTCCTGCCCTAAATGACTGATAGCCCCGCCTTGAACGACTGATAGTCCTGTTCTAAATGACTGATAGCCCCGCCTTAAACAACTGATAGTCCTGCCCTAAATGACTGATAGCCCCGCCTTAAACGACTGATAGTCCTGCCCTAAATGACTGATAGTCCCGCCTTAAACGACTGATAGTCCTGCCCTAAACGACTGATAGCCCCGCCTTAAACGACTGATAGTCCTGCCCTAAACGACTGATAGCCCCGCCTTAAACGACTGATAGTCCAGCCCTAAATGACTGATAGCCCCGCCTTAAACGACTGATAGTCCTGCCCTAAATGACTGATAGCCCCGCCTTAAACGACTGATAGTCCTGCCCTAAATGACTGATAGCCCCGCCTTAAACGACTGATAGTCCTGCCCTAAACGACTGATAGCCCCGCCTTAAACGACTGATAGTCCTGCCCTAAATGACTGATAGCCCCGCCTTAAACGACTGATAGTCCTGCCCTAAACGACTGACAGCCCCGCCTTAAACGACTGATAGTCCTGCCCTAAATGACTGATAGCCCCGCCTTAAACGACTGATAGTCCTGCCCTAAATGACTGAAAGCCCCGCCTTAAACGACTGATAGTCCTGCCCTAAATGACTGATAGCCCCGCCTTAAACGACTGATAGTCCAGCCCTAAATGACTGATAGCCCCGCCTTAAACGACTGATAGTCCTGCCCTAAATGACTGATAGCCCCGCCTTAAACGACTGATAGTCCTGCCCTAAATGACTGATAGCCCCGCCTTAAACGACTGATAGTCCTGCCCTAAACGACTGATAGCCCCGCCTTAAACGACTGATAGTCCTGCCCTAAATGACTGATAGCCCCGCCTTAAACGACTGATAGTCCTGCCCTAAACGACTGACAGCCCCGCCTTAAACGACTGATAGTCCTGCCCTAAATGACTGATAGCCCCGCCTTAAACGACTGATAGTCCTGCCCTAAACGACTGACAGCCCCGCCTTAAACGACTGATAGTCCTGCCCTAAATGACTGATAGCCCCGCCTTAAACGACTGATAGTCCTGCCCTAAATGACTGAAAGCCCCGCCTTAAACGACTGATAGTCCTGCCCTAAATGACTGATAGCCCCGCCTTAAACGACTGATAGTCCTGCCCTAAATGACTGATAGCCCCGCCTTAAACGACTGATAGTCCTGCCCTAAATGACTGATAGCCCCGCCTTAAACGACTGATAGTCCTGCCCTAAATGACTGATAGCCCCGCCTTAAACGACTGATAGTCCTGCCCTAAATGACTGATAGCTCCACCCTTTGCAAATGATAGCTCCACCCTATACAACCGATAACTCCACCCTAAACATCTGATAATCCAGCCCTAAACGACAGATGGCCCTACCCTAAACGACTGATAGCTCCGCCCTAAAAGACTGACAGCTCCAACGTAAAGGACAAATATTCTGCCAATGGGGTAAACTAAATAATCTTACTTACTGAATCTTTTGGTTTTGTTATCAGGTAGGTGATACACAGACACACACACACACACGAATGAACGTTATGAAAACTAAAGTTTGTTGTACTGTTGACTGTTCACTTCCATTTTTTGGTGCGATTGCTTTCAAATCAAAAGTGAACCAGACCAGAGTTCGGACAAACTGTACCCCAGACCACCTCTTCCAGGCGGACTCGGGTACGGTTCACGCGTGCGCACCAGAGTTCAGAAGACAAGTTCACACTAGCTAAATATACTGTACTCTGACGTCAAACGAACCAGGGTGCGGAAAAAAGTGCTAATGTGAAAGCACCCTTAATGAGCTTGTAGTAAGAAACCAGATGCATCATGGGTAAGATCGTCACTCACCGGCCTCCTCGACGTCATACTCCTCTCCTTCATAATCATCATCATCCTCACTGTCTGCGTCGTCTGGGTCTGGATGAAGAGCCTGACAGTCACACATGGCACTGAACATGGGCTCCACTGTACACACACACACACACACACACACACACACACACACACATTTAAATATTTAAAAATTATTAAATCAAGAAATATTTCTAAGACAAGAAAAATATTGTCTTATATTCAGAAATATCAGGTCAAAATAAAGTGACATTGCAAACAAAGTATAGGAAGATTGACGAATGGACGAAATATTTGATAGCACCACCCTAAAGGACTGAAAGCCCTACCCTAAAAGACTAATGGCCATGCCCAGTATAGACTGATTGTTCCATCCTAAACAAATGATAGCTCCGCCCTAAACGACAAATAGCCCCACCAAATACCTGATAGCTCCACCCTTTGTGAATAATAGCTCCACCCCATACGACTGATAGCTCCGCTCTAGACGACTGATAGCCCTGCCCTAAATGACTGATAGACCCGCCCTAATCAACTGATAGCTCCGCCTTAAAAGAATGATGCCCCTACCCTAATTGAGTCATAGCCCCGCCCTAAACAATTGATAGCCTAAATGACTGAAAGCTAAATTACTGAGTTTCGCCCTAAATGAAAGGTAGCTCCGCCCTAAATGACTGATAGCCCCGCCCCAAATGACTTAGCTCCAGCCTTTGAAAATAATAGCTCCACCCCTTATGACTCATAGCCCTGCCCTAAATGACAGATAGCTCCACCCTAAACGACATATGGCAAGGCCCTAAATGACTGAGATCTCTGCCCCAAAAGACTGAAAGCCCCACCCTAATCAGCTGATAGCTCCGCCCTAAAAGACTGATGACCCTACCCTAATTGACTTATAGCCCCGCCCTAAATAATTGATAGCCTAAATGACTGAAAGCTAAATTACTGATAGTTCCGCCCTAAATGAGTGATAGCTCCACCCTTTGCAAATAATAGCTCCACTCCTTATGACTGATAGCTCTGCCCTAAATGACTAATAGCCCCGTCCTAAACGACTGATAGCTCTGCCCTAAATGACTGATAGCCCCGCCCTAAAAGACAAATAATCTGCTAATGGGGTAAACTAAAATAATCTTACTTCAAAACAAAAACATGAGTATCCATTGGCAGATTATTTTGCTTGTTTCAAGGTAAAAACCCTAACCCTAACTCACTTTATTTTGACATGATATTTCTGAAATCAAGATAAAAATAGCTTTTTTTAAATCTGGAATTTGCTTCTTCGTTTAAGATTTTATAGATATTTGGACTAGAAGACAAATACCAAGTAAGAAGAGCATTTTCTGCAGTGTAAAGACGCCCAGCCCTTATTTCCTCAGTGTTTGTTTCACACACTCACATGCAGCTTTATCACTGGGCACGAAGCGGATCTCCGTGATCTCTCCTGAGCTTTCACTATCACTGTCCTCTTCATCCTCATCTTCTTCATCTGGATCTTTCTCCAGCGGCGCTGCTTCCCCTTCATCTGCAAACACAATCCCCATCCCTCAGATTAAACCACAGCTTGTAGAGCTCTTCACTAATGGGGCGTTGTGTTTGTGTATGTTTATATGTCTCCACATTATTTATATTGTATTTACAATGCTAATATTCTCTGTCTTTCCTAAGATGAACCTAAAAAAAGCAAACAAATCAATAAAAACCATCAACAATATAATCAATATATATTGATTATATATATATATATATATATATATATATATATATATATATATATATATATATAAATAAATATATATAAATAAATATATATATATATATATATATATATATATATATATATATATATATATATATTATATATAGAATATATATATATATATATATATATATATATATATATATATATATATATATTATATATAGAATATATATATATATATATATATATATATATATATATATATATATATATATATATATATATATATATATACACACACACATACACACCCACATATATATATATATATATATATATATATATATATATATATATATATATATATATATATATATACACATACACATATATACACACACACACATATACATATATATATATATATATATATATATATATATATATATATATATATATATATATATATATATATATATATATACACACATATACATACATATATATACATACATATATATATACATATATATACATACATATATATATATATATATATATATATATATATATATATATACACACACACATATATATACATACACATATATATATACACACACACACACACACACACACACACACACACTGTATTAATATACATCAACAATGTATATTAATACATGATGAAATAACATTTCTCTCATCAAGTCATGCATAAATAGAAAATAGATCATACTGCATTTTTATTTTATATTTTTTAGTGAAATGCTAATGGTCTAATTGGATTCTGTGATTTATGCTAAGCTAAGCTAAAAGCCACACAGAGATCAGCTGGATGGATGTAATAATGTTAAAATTAATCCGTTTCACTCTAAAAGAATTGTAAAATGAACCTATTCCCAAAAAAAGTTTGTACCTTTAGGAGTATTTGTGGCATTTTCTGAGTGAGTTTTTGTCTTTGGGTTTCTAATATTTACAGCCATTAAAGGAGCAATTTACTGTTCCTCATCATTCTGTTATTTTATAAAATGTCAAATATGGATAGGAATAAACTACAGGTCTGTAAAAAAAAATAAAAAATTACATGCATACATAATTTACTACCTGTCGCCTATTTAAGTTTTAAAAACAGCCAATAATACCTTGACTTCTAGTTGATCATTTGATATCATACAGGGCTTATATGAAAGGCAAAGGCCTCTAGATTACGCTTATTTTACCAGAATAAAACATGATTATGCCTTGATCTTTCAATGATTTCATTAGGACAGTAAGATCTGACTTTGCTTAGACAAAAGTCTAATGTCCAGTATAGAATATAAAGTCATGAATGAATATTGTGTGTGACTCCATCATGAGCTTGGAGGTCTGCATCCATACATCTCTGCACTGTCTCAAATCACTGATTAATAAAGTCATCTGGAATGGCGAAGAAAGCGTTCCTGCAGGACTCCCAGAGTTCATCAAGACTCTTTGGATTCATCTTCAATGCCTCCTCCTTCATCTTACCCCAGACATACTTAATAATGTTCATCTCTGGTGACTGGGCTGGCCAATCCTGGAGCACCTTGACCTTCTTTGCTTTCAGGAGCTTTGATGTGGAGGCTGAAGTATGAGCAGGAGCGCTATCCTGCTGGAGAATTGTCCCTCTCCTGTGGTTTGTAATGTAATGGGCAGCACAAATGTCTTGATACCTCAGACTGTTGATGTTGTCATCCACTCTGCAGATCTCTCACACGCCCTCATACTGAATGTAACCCCAAACCATGATTTTTCCTTCACCAGACTTGACTGATTTCAGTGAGAGCCTTGGCTCCATGCTGGTCCCAGTAGGTCTTCTGCAGTATTTGTGATGATTGGGATGCAGCACAACCTTCTGCCACTTTCCCAAATGATCAACTAGAAGTCAAGTTAATATTTGTTGCTCTCACAACTGAGATCGACAATAATTGCTTCATTAAACATGAGCGCATAGACATCTCCTATATGCATCAATCAAGTGATCAACTATATCTGTATATAATAACTTATTAAAGCCTTGTTTTCTTATACTCAGCAAGGATGTCAGCATTATTGTAGGGCACTGTATGCGTTTTATAAGAGATCGTCTTACCGTCCAGTTTGGCATTGACCATCACATACAGGTGCTCTTCTGGAAAGGCGCTGAGATCTCGTGAGATTGCGTGGAGGCTGATGGTCGGATATTCAAGACAGAAACCCATCCCTGATCCATCAAACCAGGACAGCTGTCTGTGACGGCACACAACACTGAGGAGTTAGGAAAATGTCACATGTGTGCTATGCTTAGCCCCTACAGTTAAAATAAACTAATGAATATCTTACACATGATGAGGTGTATACATACACATACATGGAGAAGTCTTAAGACATAAATGACTGTCGTTTAAAGAAACAAGTGCCAATCATTAGATAATAGTATTAACATGTTCTAAACAATTTATAAACATTATAAATTAGGGAGGACCAGAGAGTAGCCCTAACTAGTTGGTCATTTTTATATTGAGGATAACTGAGCCCTCAGAAGTAAAACTAAACCAACACGCATACATACATACATACATACATACATAACTTGCATACATACTTGCATACATACATACATACATACTTGCATACATGCATACACTTGCATACATACTTCCCTACTTGCATACATACTTGCCTACTTGCATAATTACTTGCCTAGCATACATAGTTGCCTACTTGCATACATGCATATACACTTGCATACATACATACTTGCATACATACTTGCATACTTGCCTACTTGCATACATACTTGCATACATACTTGCATACTTGCCTACTTGCATACATACTTGCATACATACTTGCCTACTTGCATACATACTTGCATACATGCATATATACTTGCATACATACATACTTGCATACATACTTGCCTACTTACATACATGCATATATACTTGCAGACATACATACTTGCATACATACTTGCCTACTTGCATACATACTTGCATACATGCATATATACTTGCATACATACTTGCATGCATACTTGCATACATGCATACATACTTGCATACGTACTTGCCTACTTGCATACATACTTGCATACATGCATATATACTTGCATACATACATACTTGCATACATACTTGCCTACTTACATGCATATATACTTGCAAACATACATACTTGCATACATACTTGCATACATGCATATATACTTGCATACATACTTGCATACATACATACTTGCATACATGCATGCTTGCATACATACATCCATACCAGTTTGTTTTCCTATCTTAGAGATGACTTCATAGGCTTGCATTGTTGTTATATTATGCTCATATCTGTCACACACACACGCTCAAAAAACACACACAAAAACAAAACACACACATAAACCACATGAACACCAGAACTCAAACACACACTGGAGCTAAAACACATACAAACGCATACATCTTAAATAAACACACACACACACACAAACAAACAAACATGCCACAAACACTGAAGCTCAAAAATAAATACAAACACACACACACTGGAACTTAAACAGACATACACACGACCACTGGAGCTCTCTCTCTCTCACTCACTCACACACACACACACACACACACACACACACACACACACACACACACACACACACAAACAAACAAACAAACAAACAAAACATACATGCCACAAACACTGAAGCTCAAAAATAAATACAAACACACACACACACTGGAACTTAAACAGACATACACACGACCACTGGAGCGCTCTCTCTCTCTCACAAACACACACACACACACAAACACACACACACACACACACACACACACACACACACACTGGAACTTAAACAGACATACACACGACCACTGGAGCGCTCTCTCTCTCTCTCAACTCTCACAAACACACACACACACACACACACACACACACACGAGCTCAAGCTCAAGCTCAAACACACACTCACGCCTCCGCTACGAACAGGGTCCCCAATCCGAGCCTCTTCCCGTCCAGGACCGCGGTGGTTTCGGCCTGCTGGAGTCGCACGCCCTCGCTGGGTGGAGGTAAACTCTTCAACAGCACCATCCTGACCGCTACAGTGTGTGCGTGTGGAGAGACTGAAACACTGATGCTCACACACACACCGAAGAACTGCTGAACAACACAGGAGTGAAGCGCGGAGGAAAAACAACAGCAGCGAGTGTCACTCAGGAGCCGCGCACTTTTTTTACCAGTTAAACCACACCAGTTTGCGTGGTGAGAAACTTTCAGACTGGTTTTATAGTTCAGAGATTCGCTGTCATGCGTCACTTCTCTCTGAAAGCTCTCTATAATGACCGTTTCCTGCAGAACACACGCTTTTATTACTGCAGGGGGCGCTCGGCGGCCCACAAATCGGATTCTACGTTAAGTTCCATTCAATATTTGAATACACATTTGTTTTATTAGAAATGTTTGTGCTGCAACGTGTATTCATTTATTTTAATATTTAATTTTCTACAGACTATTATATATTAAGCATACTGATAAATTCCAGCGCAATCCTTGTTAAACAATGAAACAAAATATATTCGTTTGTAATCGTAAACGCTTGTGATTGGTCCACAATCAAAGACGTTTAGAAAAGTAACAGGCACCACTTGAAATCAAGCGTATCGAATAAACATTCACGTCTTTTGAAGTATTAAACAAAGATAATAAGGCTTTTAATGAATTTGTCAAAACCATATCTAAGTCTTTTTCCGTTAATATTCTGAACTCTATTTATATTATGTATTTTGTTTTATTTGTCTTCCTCGCAACCCCCTTAAACGTCCATGTTGAATATGTTATGTATAAAATATGTGTACACACAAAGGGATATTTTGGAAAGTAGTTGGAAGCGTTTATATTTTGTTATATGCATTTATTGTTCATTATTGAGTTTGTAAATTGTTCTGTTTAAATACTATCAACATTTACACAAAAAAACTGAAGTTATCCGTGAGGTAAGAACCGCCTATTGTGAGAGCTTTATTAATCTATTCTACCCAATATTTATTTCTCCGCGCCGCTTTATGACGCCAGAAAAGAGCGCGCACTTTTCAGAAAACGAGCACAACAATGGCGCCTCTGCTGTATAGGGGGACAAACATCACACTTTCTTTTCTACACCAAACAATATATAACCTATGTAAACAAGCAGGCAGAAATCATTATCATAATATTGTAATCATATTAACATGAATTTTGTAATATTTATGAGTCCGGTTTTACAAATGGCTAGCCGACCAACAGGCTAAACATATTCATGGAATGATTAAACATCGAGTTTTATTATAATTAAGAGGCTACACAAGGCAATTTTACTCTTAATAACACCCGAACACAATATTGATGTTAAATTTTTTTTTAATGTTTTTGCTATTTATACTGACTATAAAAGCTGCTCAAGTTTTGAGACTTCCCTACTGAAAAAAAACAGCTTAAACCAGCTGGTCAGGCTGGTTTTAGCTGGTCACCCAGGCTGGTTTTAGCTGGTTTCCCAGCCTGGTCATAGCTGGTTTGCCAGGCTGATTTTACAGGGGTTTTGGCCACTTTTTATCTAGTTGGTCAGGTTGGCCTTAGCTGGTTTTAGTTGGTCAGCTGATCTTAGCTGGTCAAGCTAGTCTTAGCTGGTTTTAGAGGGGTTTCAGTCACTTTTTAGTTAGTCTTAGCTGGTCAGGCTGGTTTTAGCTGGTTTCCCAGGCTGGTCATAGCTGGTTTGCCAGGCTGATTTTACAGGGGTTTTGGCCACTTTTTATCTAGTTGGTCAGGTTGGCCTTAGCTGGTTTTAGTTGGTCAGCTGATCTTAGCTGGTCAAGCTAGTCTTAGCTGGTTTTAGAGAGGTTTCAGTCACTTTTTAGTTAGTCTTAGCTGGTCAGGCTGGTTTTAGCTGGTTTCCCAGGCTGGTCATAGCTGGTTTGCCAGGCTGGTTTTAGAGGGGTTTCTTTTAAAATATGCTAAATCGGACAATCACAGTAATGATTTCAATAATAGAACCACCACAATAGTTTAATTCATAAACTATCTGAATTAATGAAACTACATTTACTAACAAAACAACCCAAAAATGACTCTTTTCAGCAAAAATGTTCAGTCAGATGAAAAATGTGATGCATTTCATTCCCAAAAAGGTGTGAGACTTGGGTTGAAGGATAAATAATATTTTACAAGTGTTATGAGAGTAATATAAATGAATTTGCACAACAGTTCTGATTGGTTCTCGAATCTGATTGGCTGATAGCCGTGAGCTCTTAAAGCAATATCACTACTCCTACAGCCTTTTCACCCTTCTGTATTACTGCCCCAACACTGGGACTAAACAACTCACTACAGTTTTACAAAAATTACAGCTGTTGGGCAACATGATGTACTTTGAGGCTTTTTAGTTGAGAATGAAGTTGTTTACATTGCAACTATTTAGTTTAGTTTAGTTTAGTTTAAACTTTATTGTCCGTTCTGCTTGACACAAAAAGGAAATTTTTCTTCAACACTGGATTTAGGACAACAATTACAAACATACACCAACGACACAATAACACTTACCAACACAACAACATAGGTTAAAAGTTTAAAAACCAAATTAGTCCCATGCACAATACTGCAAATCATACTTGGTAACCACCTCATTTCCTACAAACATTGATCCGGTTTAGAACAACAACTGCCATTGGGATAAATGACTTTTTATAGGCATTTCTTCGTGCTATAGGAATTCTAAACCTGCGTCCTGATGGTAGCAGTTCAAATGCTGAGTGAAGGGGATGTGTATTATCTTTAAAAATCACAACTGCTCTTTTTTCCATAAAAGAGTCAAATAAAATCTGCAATGAATGCTGTTTGTGACCTGTTATCTTATTTGCCTGATTTATAATTTGCGCTAATTTCTTTTTCTGTTTAAGAGTTGTGTTACCGAACCATGAAACAATATTATATGAGAGAACACTCTCTATAAGTGATCTATATGCCATGTTTAAAGTCTGTGTACTAACATTAAAACTTCTCAATTTGCGGAGGAGATAGAGGCGCTGACTTGCTTTCTTATAAACCGCCTCTACATTACTATTAAAATTCAATTTATTGTCAATAATTGTGCCTAAATACTTGAAATTTGAAACCTGCTCTACTATTTGTCCGTTTATGGTGACTGGTTTAAAGAGTTCAGTATCTACTCTTCTTGTTTGACTCCCCAGACATAACTCTTTTGTTTTCCCAATATTTAGGTGTAATGAACTTTTGCCAAACCAATCTGTAATACTATCAATATATCTAAAATATAAAGAGCTGTTTATTTCTTCCTGACAGGAAACCAATGCCAGATCATCAGCATATTTTATGAGTGTGGGATTGTCATCAGTATTGCACTGCAGTTCATTAATATATATAGAAAATAAAAGAGGTGATAATACACATCCCTGAGGTACCCCTATATTTAAAACAGAGCAGTCAGACATAGCATGGTTAACACAGTGCAGTTATGCAGTTTATTAATAAGGACAGTGCCAATTTTAATTATTTATAATTTCGGATTCAGCACATCGGCGTTAGCCATTAGCCTGTCATACTGAGCAGAGCAAAGATGGTTGACGTTCAGCCACAAGATAACGACACAGCCCACATAATAAGTCCTTAAGGGAGAAAACTCAGAGTGAATTTCAAACTACAGCTGATCAAATCATTAAATCGGGTAAGTGACTTTCTAAGTGGATCTTTCTCTTTTGTATGTTGTAGTGCTGTATTTATACAACAGTAATCTGCCAGTGTTTGCTTTGCTTTGGCTTTTTCTGTGTTAATTATCGTGCTCTGATTATAACAGGGAAATACTGGGAAATCTCTGTAGACTGATGGCATTTCATGAAGTTCAGCCTTATAATCTTAAAATGTGAACAAAACCACCAGTTTTGTCATTACGTCAGACATTACACTAGAGAATCATTCAAACACTACCTCTAAAGTGACATTGGTGAATTAGTAACGGCTTCTGCTGTTCTGACGTCAGCTGCAGATGTGAATGAATGGCGGAAGAAAGTAGTTCCTCATTTAAAAGGGTTTTTAGACTCTCTGTGTTTGATTTTCTTTTTTATACACACAATTATGCTGTCAAACTGTTGTATAAGCGCAATATCACACGAGTAGCAGTGCGATATGTCTATATATCGTCACTGGTGGGACACTAAGGCACTCCTGCGGTCTCAAGCCAATGCACGCCTCTCACAAGTGCCGTTATACAGCCATATCGCACTGCTACTCGTGTGATATTGCTCATCTATATATTTCTAAAAGTGATCAATGTATACACCCGTCAAAATTATCAGAACAAAACATATCTTTTAATATGTACAACAAATGACTACATATATAATGTGTATTTTGAGGGGCTTACATGCAAAGAATCCCCTTACCTGTCTTTTATAATTGTCAAAAATCAGAGACTGAATTAATAAATTATATGTATTTTGAGGCCTTAATGTACTCGACCTGACAAAAGTCTTGTTGCCTATCCAAGTTTTAGGAACAATAAATAATAACTGGACTTCTAGTTGATTATTTGGTATCAGAAGTGGCTTATATGAAAGGCAAAGGCCTCTAGATTACGCTTATTTTACCACAATAAAATATGATCATGCCTTGATTGTTAATTATTTCATTAGGACAGTAAGATCTGACTTTGCTTAGACAAAAGTCTAATGTCCAGTATAGAATATAAAGTCATGAATGAATATTGTGTGTGGCTCGGAGGTCTGCATCCATACATCTCTGCAATGACTCAAATCACTGATTAATAAAGTCATCTGGAATGGCGAAGAAAGCGTTCCTGCAGGACTCCCAGAGTTCATCAAGACTCTTTGGATTCATCTTCAATGCCTCCTCTTTCATCTTACCCCAGAGATGCTCAATAATGTTCATGTCTGGTGACTGGGCTGGCCAATCCTGGAGCACCTTGATCTTCTTTGCTTTCAGGAGCTTTGATGTGGAGGCTGAAGTATGAGCAGGAGCGCTATCCTGCTGGAGAATTGTCCCTCTCCTGTGGTTTGTAATGTAATGGGCAGCACAAATGTCTTGATACTTCAGGCTGTTGATGTTGATCATCCACTCTGCAGATCTCTTGCACGCCCCCATACTGAATGTAACCCCAAACCATGATTTTTCCTTCACTAAACTTGACTGATTTCTAAGAGAATCTTGGGTTCATTCTGGTTCCAGTAGGTCTTCTGCAGTATTTGTGATGATTGCAGTTCAACAGATGAAAAGTCTACCTTCTGCCACTTTTCCAAATAACCATCTAGAAGTCAAGTTATTATTTGTTGCCCTCACAACTGGGATTGACAAAGACTTGTGTCAGGTAGTGTACTTGCAAAGATTCATTCCCTTGCTCAATGCATTTTTGCATATCTCTTATAATGAATGCATTTCAAGAGTTAAAAAACAAACAAAAATACAGCCAAAATCATTAACAGCAACATTAATTTTATTTCTGTTCTGTGGATAATCTTCTTGAAATATGGAGACGTACATCTGGAAAGTAAGAGTGAAGTCAAACGAGAAGGAAAACACAGATTCCAGTAGTACACGGCTCGAAAACACATCCTGACTGAAAGCAAAGAAAGACCATCATCATCATTATTATTATTATCATAACAGTTTCTTTTATATCACTTTTCTTGAAGTGGGTGTTCATAAGACTGTAATAACACCTTTGTAATCATGATATGACATCATTAATATGAATGGGATTTTATGCATGCTTATGACAACTCAAGTGTCATTCGCTCAGTTGTCTTTTTAAATGCAAAGGTGTCTTTGCTATGACAACTTGACATAAACACACCATAACCTGTCTTTGCCATGTGCAACATTACAAAGACACCTTGTCATAAATCTGTCACTGCTATGAGGCCATTATAACTGTCATGAATTTTATAACAGCGTCATTACCTCGACCTCAACTACAGTGGTGCAAATTGAACATGTCATTAAAATGTCATTACATATTAATTAGGCTGCTATAAAATGATTGGACAGAAATTATAATGGCCTCATGACAATCATGTTTATGACAGATGTATGACAGCTGTCATTAAGTTACATTAGCTTAGTAGTGTCGTTTTAAATGCAAAGCAGAGATTGTTTTTGATGTCTTTGCTATAACATCTTGACATAACACATCATAACATGTCTTTGTCATGCCAACTTGTCAGAAATCATGTTTATGACAGATTTATGACACGTTATGTTGTCTCTGTATTGTCAAGATGACATAGCAAAGACAGGTAATTGTGTATCCGTTAATGTCAAGTTGACATAGCAGACAAGTTATGATGTATCTGTTTATGAAACGTTGACATAGCAAAGACGTTATGATGTATCCGTTTATGTCAAGTTGACATAGCAAAGACACGTTATGATGTATCCGTTTATGTCATGTTGACATAGAAAAGACAAGTTATGATGTATCCGTTAATGTCAAGTTGACATAGCAGACAAGTTATGATGTATCTGTTTATGAAACGTTGACATAGCAAAGACGTTACAATGTATGCGTTTATGTCAAGTTGACATAGCAAAGACACGTTATGATGTATCCGTTTATGTCAAGCTGACATAGCAGAAACGTTGTGATGTATCCGTTTATGTCATGTTGACATAGAAAAGACAAGTTATGATGTATCCGTTAATGTCAAGTTGACATAGCAGACAAGTTATGATGTATCTGTTTATGAAACGTTGACATAGCAAAGACGTTACAATGTATGCGTTTATGTCAAGTTGACATAGCAAAGACACGTTATGATGTGTCTGTTTATGTCAAGCTGACATAGCAAAGACAGGTAATTGTGTATCCGTTAATGTCAAGTTGACATAGCAGACAAGTTATGATGTATCTGTTTATGAAACGTTGACATAGCAAAGACGTTACAATGTATGCGTTTATGTCAAGTTGACATAGCAAAGACACGTTATGATGTATCTGTTTATGTCAAACTGACATAGCAAAGACAGGTAATTGTGTATCCGTTAATGTCAAGTTGACATAGCAGAAACGTTATGATGTATCCGTTAATGTCATGTTGACATAGAAAAGACACGTTATGATGTATCCGTTTTTATGTCAAGCCGACATAGCAAAGACACGTTATGATGTATCCGTTTATGTCAAGTTGACATAGCAAAGACACGTTATGATGTATCCATTTATGTCAAGTTGACATAGAAGACAAGTTATGATGTATCCATTTTATGTCAAGTTGACATAGAAAAGACACGTTATGATGTATCCGTTTATGTCAAGTTGACATAGCAAAGACACGTTATGATGTGTCTGTTTATTGCAAGCTGACATAGCAAAGACAGGTAATTGTGTATCCGTTAATGTCAAGTTGACATAGCAGACAAGTTATGATGTATCTGTTTATGAAACGTTGACATAGCAAAGACAAGGTACAATGTACTCGTTTATGTCAAGTTGACATAGCAAAGACACGTTATGATGTATCCGTTTTTATGTCAAGCTGACATAGCAGAAACGTTATGATGTATCCGTTTATGTCATGTTGACATAGAAAAGACAAGTTATGATGTATCCGTTTTTATGTCAAGTTGACATAGCAAAGACACGTTATGATGTATCCATTTTATGTCAAGTTGACATAGCAAAGACACGTTATGATGTGTCTGTTTATGTCAAGCTGACATAGCAAAGACAGGTAATTGTGTATCCGTTAATGTCAAGTTGACATAGCAGACAAGTTATGATGTATCTGTTTATGAAACGTTGACATAGCAAAGACAAGGTACAATGTACTCGTTTATGTCAAGTTGACATAGCAAAGACACGTTATGATGTATCCGTTTTTATGTCAAGCTGACATAGCAGAAACGTTATGATGTATCCGTTTATGTCATGTTGACATAGAAAAGACAAGTTATGATGTATCCGTTTTTATGTCAAGTTGACATAGCAAAGACACGTTATGATGTATCCATTTTATGTCAAGTTGACATAGCAAAGACACGTTATGATGTGTCTGTTTATGTCAAGCTGACATAGCAAAGACAGGTAATTGTGTATCCGTTAATGTCAAGTTGACATAGCAGACAAGTTATGATGTATCTGTTTATGAAACGTTGACATAGCAAAGACAAGGTACAATGTACTCGTTTATGTCAAGTTGACATAGCAAAGACACGTTATGATGTATCCGTTTTTATGTCAAGCTGACATAGCAGAAACGTTATGATGTATCCGTTTATGTCATGTTGACATAGAAAAGACAAGTTATGATGTATCCATTTTATGTCAAGTTGACATAGCAAAGACACGTTATGATGTATCCATTTTATGTCAAGTTGACCTAGCAAAGACACTATATGATGTATCCGTTTTTATGTCAAGCTGACATAGCAGAAACGTTATGATGTATTCGTTTATGTCAAGTTGACATAGAAAAGACAAGTTACGATGTATCTGTTTATGTCAAGCTGACATAGCAAAGACATCACAAACAATGTCACCATTGCATTTAAAATTACACAACTGAGCAAACGACACTTAATGAGTTGTCATAGGAACGCATAAAATCTCATTCATATCTATTACCTGTCATATCATGACTATAAAGGTGTCATTACAGTCTTATGAACACCCCTTTATTTAAAGTGCTACCATTGGTTTATTTATTTGTTTTATGATGGGGGTTTGGAATGATTTTCATAGTGTTTTAATTCAGTCAACCCTCCAGCATAAACAACAGCAGCCCGGAGTAAATCAATACTAAAAACTACTCCATTACAAGAGTGATCCAGACTGCCGTATCATATCGGAGGTGCTTGAACGATAAGTGCATTCAGTTGATTCTCAGAAAGGGACTTAAAATGTCTCGTTAAATGTCTTTCAAGATACACAAAACCTCCTAATGTGAAAAAATAAGTCTATAATACAATGTTATTATTTCAGGACAGTTAGTTGTTTCAAATTAAAACAGCTAAACGATTATTCCCAAATCATCCTTTAATATGTTTCTTCATTTATATGGTCTACAGACTAGTTTAAGTTAAGGCTTAATTTAGCCAACAATCAAATTCTGCCATCGTTCTGTTTATCTATACAACTTAAGTGTAAATAGGGTGACCAGACGTCCCGCCTTATTTTTATAGCTGTGTGTTTTCACTTACTAGGAAAGATCATTCATTCAATTTCATTCAGCTTAGTCCCTTTATTCCTCAGGGGTCGCCACAGTGGAATGAACCATCAACTATTCTGGCATATGTTTTGCACAGCGGATGCCCTTCCAGTTGCAACACAGTATTGGGAATCAAATATGTTCTATATTAAGACCACTGGAATATTTTAAGTTCCTCTGGATTTATTGATTTTATTAGGTTTGTTATTGAGTAAAATGTTAGTGTTTGTTTAATTTTCCATAATAAAAGTCATTTAGAGCATTTATTTTCCAGAAAATGCCAAATTGTCAGACAAACAAATACTTTCTGAATTAAAACAACTTAAAATGTCAATTCTAATGGATTTGCAGCATGCTTTAGGTGTGTTATTGAAGTAAAATTGGTTTAATTTTCCATAATAAAAGTAATTTAAAGCATTTTTGGTAGAAAATCCCAATTCGCCAGTCAAACAAATACTTTCTAAAATAAAACCACCTACAAATGTCAAGTTCTTGTGGATTTGCAGCATTTTTTAGCTGTGTTATCGAAGTAAAATATTAATATTTGTTTAGTTTTCCATAATAAAAGTCATTTAGAGCATTTTATTTCTAGAAAATGACAATTGGCCAGAAATACTTTCTAAATTTAAACTACTTAAAAATGTCAAGTTCTAGTGGATTTGCAGCATGTTTATGTGTGTTTCTGAAGAAAATGTTAACGTTTAATTTTCCATAATAAAAGTCACTTCTAAAAGTGACTAAAAATAAAAGTTTACTTCTAGAAAATCCCAATTTGTCAGACAAACAAATACTTTCTAAATTAAAACCACTTAAAAATGTCAAGTTCTAATGGATTAGCAGCATGTTTTAGTAGTGTTATTGAAGTAAAATTGGTTTAATTTTCCATAATAAAAGTCATTTAGAGCATTTTTTGTAGAAAATCCCAATTCGCCAGTTAAACAAATACTTTCTAAGATAAAACCACCTAAAACGCCAGTTTTTAGTGGATTCGCAGCATGTTTTACGTGTGTTATCTAAGTAAAATGTTAATATTTGTTTAGTTTTCCATAATAAAAGTCATTTAGAGCATTTCTAGAAAATGAAAATTGGCCAGAAATACTTTCTAAATTTAAACCACTTAAAAATGTCAAAATTTAGTTGATTTGCAGCATGTTTAGGTGTGTTTTTGAATAAAATGTTAACATTTCTTTAATTTTCCATAGTAAAAGTCATTTAAAGCATTTATTGTCCAAAAATGGCAAGTTGTCAGACAAACAAGTACTTTCTAAATTAAAACAACTATGAAATGTCAAGTACCAATGCATTTGCAGCATGCTTTAGGTGTTATTGAAGTAAAATTTGTTTAATTTTCCATAATAAAAGTCATTTAAAGCATTTTTTTCTAGAAAATCCCAAATTTTTCAGATAAATAAATACTTTCTAAATTAAAACAACTACGAAATGTCAAGTTCCAATGGATTTGCAGCATGTTTTAGCTGTGTTTTTGAGTAAAGTGTTAAAATTTGTTAAATTTTCCATAATAAAAGTCACTTAGAGCATAAGTTATTCTACCAAATCCTGATATCTTAACTCGTCCCGAGAGATCTGGCCACCCTATACGAGTGAACGATGTCAGAATGATAATTTCTGGATGTGCTACCCTATTTTAAAAGCCTTTTACTGAACAAATGCATTTAGGCAAGAGTCGGCATCATTTCCTTCATGTACAACAAAGAAGAAAACATTGACTAACACAGAGAACGCAAAAACCTCTAAAACACCAGTCTGAGAAATACACCAAAGCTCCGAATGCATGACGTCCAGAGTCTCTACGGGACGACAGAAGCTGCTGTACACAAAAACCCAAAAGTACTGGCCGAGAAAAGTGCTGAGGAATGGATTCGGGAGGGAGACCCTGTTGTAAATGCATGCGGCTGGAGGAGATGGAGTATTTTCGGACATCGGCACGGACAGCACTCATCATTGGTCCACTACATCCCAAAAAATATATATATAATAAAATCAGGGGTCTCATTTATAAACGTTTGCACAACACAAGGGTGGAAACACATGTATGTGACTTGATCTAGAAGCATCTTTATGTTGAACAAAATAAAAGATACTTTGAAGAATGCTGAAAACTGGTAACCACTGACATATATAGAAGGAAAATCAAGTATTATTGAAATCAATGGTTTTCAGCATTCTTCAAAATATCTTATTTGTGCCCAAAACGGGAAAGAAACTCCTAATTTCCAATGCAAAAGTATAAATAATATATTATTATTATTCTGTTGAACACAAAAGAAGATATTTTGAAGAAAGCTGAAAACCGGTAACTTTTGACTTCCATAGTAGGAAAAACACATGCTATTGAAATCAATGGTTTTCAGCATTCTTCAAAATATCTTCTTTTTTGCTCAACCGAGGAAATAAAGTCTTAATTTCCAACGCAAAAGTTGTGATCTATTAAAAATAATCTTGATGGGAGATGGAAGTAAACTAAAAGTAAACATTTAAAGGGATAGTTCACCCCAAATTTTACATTTAGTCAGTTTTTATTCACCCTCAAGTGCTTACAAACCTCTTTACTTATTCTGATGAACACAAAAGAAGATATTTTGAAAAATGCTGAAAACCGGTAACCATTGACCTCCATAGTAAGAAAAACACATGAAGTCAATGGTTTTCAGCATTCTTCAAAATATCTTCTTTTGGGTTCAACAGAGGGGAAAGCAGTATTTAGTCAGTATTTATTCACCCTCAAGTTTTTAAAAACCTCTTTATTTCTTTTGTTAAACACAAACGAAGATATTTTGAAGAATATTGAAAACCGGTAACCATTGACCTCCATGGTAGGAAAAAAAAGTGAATGGTTTTCAGCATTCTTCAACATATGTTCTTTTTTGGTCAACACAGGAATAAACTTTTTTAACCAAAAGTTTTGATCTATAAAAAATAAACTTGATGGGAGGAAAAAAAGTCAATGGTTTTCAGCATTCTTAAAAATATCTACTTCTGTGTTCAACAGTGGGGAAAAACTATTTAATCAATATTTATTCACCCTCAAGCTTTTAAAAACCTCTTTAACATATTTGCTTTGCTCTGTTGAACACAAAAGTAGATATTTTGAAGAATGCTAAAAAAACGGTAACCATTGACCTCCATAGCAGGAAAAATACATGTATTAAAAGCTTTTTAGCATTCTTCAAAATATCTTCTCTTGTGTTCAACAGAGCAAAAGAAAAAACAATTATGTATTTATTCACCCTTAAGTGCTTATAAACCTCATTGTTTCTTCTGTTGAACACAAAAGTAGATATTTTGAAGAATGCTGAAAACTGGTAACCATCACTTAAAAAGTGAATGGTTTTCAGCATTCTTCAAAATGTCTTCTCGTGTTAAACAGAGAAAAAAAAAAAAAAGGTATTTTTTCACCCTCTAGTGCTTAAAAATCACCTTGTTTCTTCTGTTGAACACAAAAGTAGATATTTTGAAGAATGCTGAAAACTGATAACCATTGACTTCCACAGTAAGAAAAAAACTCAAGCATTTTCAGCATTCTTCAAAATATCTTCTCTTGTGTTCAACAGAAACAAAATACTATTTAGTTATATTTATTCACCCTCAAGTGCTTATAAACCTCTTTATTTCTTCTGTTGAACACAAAAGAAGATATTTTGAAGAATGCTGAAAACCGGTAACCATTGACTTCCATAGTAGGAGAAAAACTCAAGCATTTTCAGCATTCTTCAAAATATCTTCTCGTGTTCAACACAGAGAAAATACTATTTAGTTGGTATTTATTCACCCTCACGCTTTTAAAAACATCTTTAACATCTTTATTTTATCTGTTGAACACAAAAGAAGATATTTTAAAGAATGCTGAAAACTGGTAACTATTGACTTCCATAGTAGGAAAACACATGCTATTAAAGTCAAAGGTTATCAGAATTCTTCAAAATATCTTCTTTTGTGGTCAACAGAGGGGAAAAAACTTATTTAGTCAGTATTTATTCACGCTCAAGTTTTTAAAAACATATTTAAAACCTTATTTTTTGCTCAGTTGAACACAAAAGAAGATATTTTGAAGAATGCTGAAAACTGGTAACCATCGACTTCCACAGTAGGAAAAACACATGAAGTCAATTGTTTTCAGCATTCTTCAATATATCTTCTATTGTGTTCAACAGAGTGGAAAAACTATTTAGTCAATATTTATTCACCATTAAGTGCTTATAAACCTCACTGTTTCTTCTGTTGAACACAAAAAAAGATATTTTGAAGAATGCTGAAAACCGGTAACCATTGACTTCCACAGTAGGTAAAAAGGTCAATGGTTTTTAGCATTCAAAAAACAAACTCCTGAATGTTTGGAAAAAGTCAACGGTGAGTAAACAATGTCAAAACTTTCATTTTTGGGTGAACTATCCCTTTAATTTTAATACTGATTTAATTGAATCACTAAACACACTAATGCTGGGATCCACACCTCTCCATCATGTTGTCCCAACACAAGTCGATTAAGTGACCTTCAATGTTTTTACAAATGTAACATAAAACAATATGGAATTGTGATGTTTCAGCTCAGCCTTAATGAGTAGTTTAAACAAGCAGCGACAATATACTTTTGAAGTGTACGAGCCATAATCATTAATACACCAAGTTAAATCTATTCTGCCCTTTGTTGACTTTGTACGCAAAAATGAGACCCCTGGAGACTTACGGTGGCCGATGAGGGACATTCCCGTGAAAGTGGCTGAGAAAAATAAACGTATTTGAGCTACTGAGCACATCATGACAACTGTTCACTGTCGAAAACAAAGTTAACAAGGTCCGTGACTCCCGTGAACTCTTCCTCATCCTCTTCATCATCATCATCCTCCTCCTCCTCCTCCTGCTGAGCTGCAACCAAACCATTGTGCCTAATGTGCTTCCACCTCACATTTCCTCGTGTGTCTTCCTCTTCCTCCTCGTCTGTTTCAATGCGGTTGGATCTTTTGCGCATCGGTCGCTCTTCCTCCTCGGACTCCTCTGTTTCTCCTCCGTCCTCTTCCTCGTCTTCACTGGAGCTCCTCTGTGGTCTCTGTTTTATTAGTTTGTGCCTGTGTTTGGAGTCTTCGCCCGCAGGCGTGCACTTCTTCTGTACGCGATCTGATCTCTGAAGGAGCACCTTTGGCTTAAAGTCTTTAGAGAGCGCAGATTCTGGAAATATGGGACGAGATCACAACTATTTACTTTTCTAGTGGCTCTTTTAGAGTCAGGACATGCATACGGGGAAATGAAATTGACCCTTGTGCACTGTTCATATTGACCACCCTTTTGTATGTTCAGGATGAACACATAAACTGAATTTAACTGCTGTTAAAATGTATCAGATTAATATTTATTTTTACTTTTTTTTGCATAAATCTATTAAACAACCTCAGTTCTGATCAAATCTACCAAGTTGTTTAGAAAATTTGCAGGATTTTTACTATTTAATTGCCAAATTCATCAATTATGTGACTGATTTGGTGAAAAAAAGCACACAAATGACAGATTTTTTATAGAAAAAGTAAATGCATGATGTGCAGCCGACAAATCTGCAGCAACTGCGTGATGCTATCATGTCAATATGGAGCAAAATCCAGAATGTTTCCAGTATCTTGTTTGCCAAGAAGGATCAGGGCAGTTCTGAAGGCAAAAGGGGGTCCGACCTAGTACTAGTAAGGTGTACCTAATAAAGTGGCCAGTAATTGTGTATCTCATATATGCAAATTATGTCACTGTTTTGGTGTGCACTAGCTATCCTAAAAACTAACAATAGATATCCTTACATAAAACAATACTGAAACTAAAATCTACAAAACTGTATTTTAATTTCATAGGGCCTTTAACACAAGAGTGTGTTTGCGCTCACCTTCACTGTTGGAGCTGGACAGCCGTCGCCGGTGAGCATGAGACGAGTGTTTCAGATCCGACGGCTTCTGTGAGCCTTCAGACTCTGACGTCTCGTAGTAGTTGACCTGAGAGTTGTGACTCCGCCGCGGACGCCGTCTGTTCACATCCACTTCAGTGTCACTGCAGTCAGAGCCTTCTGTTTCTGCCAGATTAAAACCAGCCGTAAAAAAGTTCATTCAATGACACTAAGGCTCTGAGTAAGCCACTTAACTACAATAATGGACAAAGTACACAAATTAGGCACTTGAGTAAAAGTACAGATACCCTAATAGACTGCAGCAGAGTCCAAGTACTTTGTTAAAGTACTCATCTATAGTTCAAGAAAGTTGAATTACCAACACTTGTGATACTCTAGTAACAACACTGAAAATTCAAGTGTAAACACCCATACAGACACATTCAGATCAGTTAGTAAAAATCTGTAAATCATTTACTGGACACTCACTCTAAATGGTTAATTTGAATCAGTGAGTCATTTACTGGAAGCTCACACTGAATGGTTTATTTGCATCAGCGAATCATCTACTGGAGACTCACTCGAATGAATCAAATTGAATCAGTAAATCTTTTACTGGAAGCTCACTCTGAATGGATCATTTGAATTAGTGAGTCATTTGCTGGAGACTCACTCTGAATGGGTAATTTGAATCAGTGAAATATTTACTGAAGACTCGCCCTAAACGGTTCATTTGAATTAGTGAATAATTTACTGGACACTCAATCAGAATTATTCATTTTATTCAGCGAGACATTTACAAAACTCACTCTGAATGGATCATTTGAATTGGGGAAACGTTTACTGAAACCTTAATCTGAATTAATCATACGAATCAGTGTTTCACTCTGAATGGATCTGAACCAGTAAATCAGTTACTGAATAAGCTCACTCATTTAAATAAAAAAAATTATTTACTGGCGACTCACTTTGAATGAATCAATTGAATCAGTGAATAATTTACTGGAGACTCACTCTGAATGAATCAATTGAATCAATGAATAATTTACTGGAGACTCACTCTGAATGAATCAATTGAATCAGTGAATAATTTACAGGCAACTCACTCTGAATGAATCAATTGAATCAGTGAATAATTTACAGGAGACTCACTCTGAATGAATCAATTGAATCAGCGAATAATTTACAGGAGACTCACTCTGAATGAATCAATTGAATCAGTGAATAATTTACAGGAGACTCACTCTGAATGAATCAATTGAATCAGTGAATAATTTACTGGAGACTCACTCTGAATGAATCAATTGAATCAGTGAATAATTTACTGGAGACTCACTCTGAATGAATCAATTGAATCAGTGAATAATTTACAGGCGACTCACTCTGAATTAATCAATTGAATCAGTGAATAATTTACAGGCGACTCACTCTGAATGAATCAATTGAATCAGTGAATAATTTACAGGAGACTCACTCTGAATGAATCAATTGAATCAGTGAATAATTTACAGGAGACTCACTCTGAATGAATCAATTGAATCAGTGAATAATTTACAGGAGACTCACTCTGAATGAATCAATTGAATCAGTGAATAATTTACAAGAGACTCACTCTGAATGAATCAATTGAATCAGTGAATAATTTACTGGAGACTCACTCTTAATGGATCAATTAAATCAGTAAATCATCTACTGGATAATTTGATTCAGTGAATAGTTTACTGGAAGCTAACACTGAATGAATCATTTGAATCAGTAAAGCTCTAAGAGCTGTGCCAAAAAAATGCACAAAGGTGTTCTCGGAGCTATGAGTACAGTTGAACTATTAAAAGTCACATGGAATGTTTTTGGTTTCTTTTCTGAACTTTAAATGTCTCGTGACCCTTGTTGACTAGGGTCAGACAGCTCTTGGATTTAATCTAACACATCTTCATTTGTTTTCTGAAGATGAACGAAGCTCATTTTGGGGTGAACTAACCCCTTAAACAGCTTTAAAGCGGAATGAATTATTTTATATAAACCAAATATAAAACTCAAACAAACCCATGTCCTCCTCCTCCTCCTCTTCCTCAGAGTCTAGCAGGTCTTCCTCTGAGGATCCTCTTCGTCGGGCTGCAGGTCTGCGTTTGCTCCGTCTGCTTCTCCGGGTTTGTGCGGGTTTTCCCGTTCTCCGAGACGCTGGTTTGTTTTCAGCTTCACTTTCACCACTGCCCCATTCACTGCCCTCATACGAGCCCACATCACCATCAGACGCACCATCACCCGAAACCACGAAGTCCTCCTCCATGCTGGAAAATAAATGAAAAGGAATATATTTAGCATGGATGCGAGAATTAGTGTATAGTTAAAATGTAGACAGGGGTGGTCCTCTGGCTCAGTGGTTAGCACTGTTGCCTCAAAGCAAGAAAGTCACTGATTCAAGTCTCGGCTGGGTCATTTGGCGTTTCTGTGTGGAGTTTGCATGCTCTCCCCATGTTGACGTGGGTTTTCTCCGGGTGCTCCGGTTTCCCACACAGTCCAAACACACGTGGTATGGGTGAATTGAATAAACTAAATTGGCTGTAGTGTATGTGTATGGGTGTTTCCCAGTTCTGGGTTTCAGTTGGAAGGGCATCCGCTGCGTACAACATTCACTGGATAAGTTGGCGGTTCATTCCACTGTGGCTACCACTGATGAATAAAGGAACTAAGCCGAAGGAAAATTAATGAACGAACAACATGCTCAACCTTTCGCTAAGCTGAAACTCGTCCTCGCTCTCCTCTTCGTCCACCGTACTGTCACTGTCCAGATCATTGAGCCGCCGACGTTTTTTCTTGCGTGGAGCCACAGGTTTGACCGGCCGCCGACTCTCTCTGTTCACTGCGCTTTTCTGCTGCGACACGACATTCGCCAACGGTTTACCACCACCAGCAGCTGAAGCACAAACACACCGTCACCACATTCAACCTGCAACTACACACATACTATAAGACATACATTAAACATATATTACAACATGTCTTATACAACACACCTCCTCCTTCTGAATCCTGCAGGTCTTCCTCTATCGCTTCATCAATGGCTTCATCAAAATCATCAAATCTGGTCGATGGTACAGAAAATGAACAGTTAGTCAGTCTATTTCTGGCAGACAGGGGAGTCAAACTCATTTTTTTTTTTTTACTGAGGGCCACTTCGTCATTATGGCTGGCGGTTATTATGCCTCAATGAGCCGGTTATTATATACATTTATTTAACAAGAGATATTTATATCTCGAATCTGATTGGCTGATAGCCGTGCAATATTCTGCAATATCAGAACTCCTACAGCCTCTTCACCCTTCTGTATTAAGCCTGGTTTATACTTCTGCGTCAAGTGACCGGCGTAACCCACAGCGCATGTAAAACATGTAGCTGTGCATTTATAATTCTGCGCGCTGTCTCTGTTGGTCTGCATTAACACTTCTGAAACGCTAGTGGGCAGTAAGGTGTAAATGCTCCTCTGTGTCGAGTTTCTTCGCTGCTGTTTTGCTTTTCTTGAACACTTCCTGGATGTACAAGTGGCTCAAACTCGCTCATTTTGAGGCAGGAACTGGCGGACGTGCAACAACTTTAACTATGAGGCAAACACAAAACAAAACTTTCCATCAGCAGCTCCTTCACGGGACTCCACATTTGTAAACAATCGCTCTATTGGGCTCGCGCTGCTCGTGCGGCTCTCGTTCCTGCCCTGACTTGTCAGCGCTACCAAGCCGACCAATCACAGAGCTTGCGCTACGCATTGTTGCGACATCTAGTTACATTTTCTGAGAGGTGCACGTCAGCGACGCCGACGACCACGCGTAGGGCTATGCGTCATGTGTAGGCTGCGCCGTAGCATACGCATGCGCTTGACGCAGAAGTATCAATCAGCCTTTACTCC
>NC_133193.1:4275000-4302500 GCF_049306965.1 Danio rerio
ACAAAGCAGCGACAAAACGCCAGCCCAGATAGTCAAGCAGTGTGAAAACATCTGTGACATGACTACTTTGAAAATCATGCAGTCTGAACTCGGCATTACAGGCAAATTAATTGGTCCAAAAACCTTACTTCCGCATCTCAGCATAAGCTCAACATTAATACTTATACACATGTCTGCACCACTCATGTTGTCACCATTGGTTGCGCTTGATGAACGAAAACTCACCAGTTCTGGGTGGTTGGCGAGGCCACAGTGTTTACAAGCATCTTCAGGTGGAAACTCATTGGATTGTTCTGATTCGGCCTCACTGTTGTGGTCTCCTTTCTCAGATTTATTATCGTCATTTTCAGCTTTGTCATCGACTGCTTCCTCCTCCTGAGCTACTTTAGATTTGCAATTCTTCATACGAATTCTCGACCACCGAGTGCGCCTGTGTCTTCGTTTCCCCTAAAAGAGTCAACAAACACGTTGGTTAATAAAAGCATCCTGTAAAATGCATTGGACTTTATGTCAAACACTTTTAAGGTACCTTAAGAGGCTTAGGAGTGTCCACTTTCTTGGAAAGCACTTTTGCTTTTTCGTTGTCTACGTGCTCATCTTCATACTGAGCCGCTGAAAGTTTTCTGTCTTGTTTCCCATCCCGACTATTAGCCACTTTAGGGCTTGGCTTGGAAATTCTGGCAGATCTCCGTAAGGATCTCCGATTGCCAGTTTCTGACTCCTCGATCTCCTTATGCTGAAGCTCTGGCGTTCGTCTATGAAGTGGGATCTTAATCTTCAAGCGAATCCCTTCCTTCTGAAGCTCTGACGATACTTCTTCATCATTGTTGCGTCCGTTTTTTTCACCTTCTCCAGTCTTCCTCTTTAAAACTTCCCCAATGTTTGAGGAGAGCTTCATTTTTTGGCTGTCTTCTCTCACTTGCAGCTTGGATTTGGTCTTTTGTGACCTCCTCTTTCTTGTGCCTTTCGGTCCTTTGCTTTTACCCTCATCCTGAACCACAACATCAGCTTCCTCTCCTATTGTCTTGGTGTTTTTGAGTTCTTTGTTGTCACTTTTTTCAATGGTTTCCTCAACTGAAGTGGTCTGCATCTCTGTTGTAGACTCCTCAACCACTTTTGCAGACACATCAAGCATCTTATTGCAACCGTCTTTTGACAAATCTTCAGGTATACTACAAGTAAGAGGACCGTCTTCTTTAACCATTGTATTCCCAACAAGCACAGACTGTCTTACACTATCTGTGCCTGCAACTTCAGTCAAGACATTCCCATTCCCATGATGACCATTTGAGGAACTATCGTTTTCATCCAAAGGCCTCTTTCGTTCAATGGGACCCTTGATAACTCCAACACCGATGTATTGGTTAATATCAAGCTTCCCAATTGGCTCCTGTGGGACAGTGATGATTCCCATTGATCCTTTATCCCCATCACCAGGGTACTGTCCTTTGATTTGCTCCTCCTTCAATGGCAAAACAGCAGGATTGCGAACGATTATCCCTCCGGTGCTGATGCTACCATTGCTGTTAAGGTTGTTATTATTGTGATTAATATTACTGTAGTGATTGGTAACGTCGTATCCTCCACTTCTTTTCAACTCCCTCTTCTTTAGTGGTATTTTAGCTTGTTGGTCACTCTTTATAGTTCTGGCCAAGTTCTCAAACAACGTCTCTTTCTTGTCTTCATTCGTCTCCGGTTTTATCGCTGGTTCTTGTTTGATGGAAGCGGGAGGCATTACGACTGAAATGGCATTCCAGGGTTTGGGACAATCTTTTGGTTCTTGTTTGACAAGAGTTTTAATTGTACTGACTCTGTTGTCGATTACCACTCTGGGGTTGAGATTTTGAGTTAATTTCTCTGATTTAACAAGATCCATTGGTGTTTCTTTTTTAATTTCTTTAGATATCGAATCAATTTTATTGGAACGTATAGTGCTATTGGTAAAGTCTACTTGTCCTGGTATGTGATTCTTCAAATCCCCAACCTCACCTTAAAAACAAGACAAGGTAGAACTACGTGAGAAACATCTAAGATTTAGCATCTAATAATTTTCTACTAGTTTTAAATGACAACTAGTCCGTATTTTGTTGAAAACATGCACCTGTTAATATCTCTAGCACTTAAAGGAAGTAATCTTCCAAAGATTTTTACCTTTAACACCTTCTGTCTCCATATTTGGGCTGGTGGGAGCGTCTTGCTTGTCTTGGTCAGTCACAGCAGGCTCAATCTTCGCTTTAAGTTGTTCTAATGTATCTGCAAGGTCATTCCTATTCCTGTTTTAAGTCAAATGCATTTCTTAAACCAAACGAGGTATATAAACTGGCGTAAACAGTAATAAGATTAGCTATATTGATAACTTTCCATGGAGTTTCTTATTCGGACAGAATTAGAATGACTACTAAAACCTTACGATAATATTGTCTTTGGTGTGGATGTGCCGTAATATGTTCTTGTAGCTTGTATACTAGTGTCACCCCTCCAGCTTGACTTGCACCATCTACCTCATCAAGCAGGATTCTACAGCATCTAGGGTTAGTTGCTTATGCATCTCTTGAGGCATAGGTTGTTATTGCAGAGTCCCTACTAGTTAGGTTCTTTTGCACTTGCCAGGCATACACACTTACATCCGGGTCACGGCACCAATGCCACCTCTCTGGTTCTACCTAGACTGCACAGAGTAGGATTTGAACTATCTGTATCAGTAAAAGTTGGAGGTCGGCTAACAATATTAGGATCCATTTTGAACTCAGAGAGTGAGGTTTGTTTGCACAGCTCCTAAAAGCTGGGCTTTGTTCAACTCACCACGACTAAACTCTCACATCCGGGTCACGGCACCAAAGTAACTCCTCTGGTTCTACCTTGACTGCACAGAGTAGGATTTAAACTATCCACTTCAGTAATCGAGGCAGACAAGCTAACAATATTAGGATGCTTTTTGAGATCTGAAAAGTGAGGTTTTCTGGCACAGCTCCTACTAGTTGTGCTGTGTTACACTCACCAGCACTAAAATCTCACATCCGGGTCACGGCACCAACGCAATTTCTTTTGTTCTACCTTGACTGCACAGATTAGGATATAAACTATCCACTTCAGTGAAAGATGGAGTTGAGTTAACAATTTTAGGATTGTTTTTGAGGCCAGGGGAGTGAGGTTCACCTGCACAGCTCTTACTAACTGGCTTTTAATTCTCTTATACCACTAAACCTCACTCATATATCAAGATAATGGAACCAATTTAACCTCACCAGTTATACTCACACTGAACCAAGGATGTGATGAACTGCAACAATATAAGAGCAAGCTAAGAAGGATATACTTGTTAGTATGTTTCTTGAGACTAGGGGGCTGAGTTTTACATGCATAGCTTCTACTAACTGGCCTTTGTTAAATTCACCCTCTGAATCTCGCTCACATCAGGGTCATGATTCTCCTCACAGTGGACAAAGCGATTAAAGTTGCTTTCTTGGTCATCATGCTAGCAAGAATGCTAAAGACGGTAGCATCTATTTCACCTCAGGAGACCACATGGAGTGACGGTTACTTGCACAGCTCCTACTAGCTAGCCTCTGTTACACTTGTCTGGCCTAAACATCACTCCTATCTGGGTCACGGCACCAACTGGAAATCCAGAGTGGGATTTAAACAGCCATCTTTAGCAAAAGATGCACACAATCAAAGAAGTGTCATGAATTGGTACATCTCTTGAGGACAGGGGAGTGAGATTTACTAGCATAACTCCCAGTAGCTGGCCTCTGTTAAACTCGCCCCCTAACCTCACTTGTATCCGGGTCACGGCACCAATATAAATACAATGCTTTAACATTCAATTTGGCATCTTTGCAATAGGATGTGGGCATGGATTCCACTTATCAAGAAGCATTTTTAGTAGAAAATATGTTTTGTTTTCAGAAACAATAAGTAATAAGTGAGTTTTTCCTTATATGAGTCATTATACTAATAGGGTAAGTAAAATGTTCTTGTTTTCAGCATGAAATAAGTTTATTTAACTTATCTCACTGACACATAATTTAGCTTGTTTTAAGGAAAAGCACATTTAATTTTGATTTATTGTTAACAAATAATGTTAAAATGCAGACTTTAAATGTGCAAATCATCTTCATTTCAATCAGAGTTTATAATTCCTAATAACTAAATTCTGCTTTTGTCCCCACATTTTGCTCACCTCGCAATTAACTTCCAGGAGGACCCATCCAAATCATCCTGCTCCTCAGAATAAACACGTATGTTCTGTTCTTGATCTAACTGGAACCAGTACAGAAGACCTTCCTTGTCTCTACCGATGGGCTGCAGGCGCATCGTGTCCGGATCTTCCTCATTGATTAACGTCTTAAACTTAAGATTGTCGTCAAACTGGCACTCACACAAGTACTGTTAAAGAAATAAACAATAAGGGTGAATCTCACAATCACATTTTTGGCCTGAAATAAATAACAAAACTAAATATGTTTTTGATTTGGGGTCAAACTTGACAAGTTCAAGCCATGAATCATCATTAAACTTTTTATAGACAATTTCAATGTGGTGATGTCATTAGCCCATGAACATTTCCTGCTTGTAATCAAACTATTTCATAAGTGTATAAGGGTGCTTTCACATCTGTAGTTCGCTTCATTTGGTCCGAACCAGGCGCAATAAATGATACATAACAGGATCAGTGTAATGAGTATTTTCCTAATTTTGTGGATTCCTGTCTGCCATTAACAGTCCTCTTCAGTTTCCTGTGCAGCGCATGCGTGTTGCTAGGGTAATTGTAAACGTCCGGGAAAAGCGCATTTATTTCAAACTATGATCAAAACTGACTGGAACTACCTGTGTGTTTCAACAAAAATAATGTGCACCCTCCAGCCAATCAGAATCAAGAATTTCAACAGACCATGAAATAAAGGGTGCTTTCACATCTGTAGTTCGCTTCATTTGGTCCGGACCAAGCGCAATAAACGATACATTGTTGCATCTTCTGCCGTATTTGGGTCGTTTTCACACCACACTGCTGGCTTTGATCCGAACCAGTTGAAACGAACCAAAATGCAGTCATCTGACAAAATCCACATCTCTCATTGGCCAGATGTTGTTGAACATATTTCCTAAACTGCTTATTGATTGGTCAGAATTCACGTGCGGGAAAATGCCAGTGAACTCCCGCAGGTAAACAAAACCTTTTACTCTGGAGGGACGTAACTCTGGATGATTGTATCCTTGCTTTAGATAAACTATACATTACGAAAATTAAGTGCGGCCGCGGCTGGAAAACACTGTTTAATGCATCACTCGTCACTTCAGGAGGAGCCGTGAATTAATTTAGCTAAACTGCGACATGGTCATCTTGCAGAAATATTACCAACGATCCATCAGGTAATGTTTTCCTCTCTCTCTCTCTCTGTTGGTAAAGCGCTGTCAAGAAATATTTTTCCTCCATATCCCATAATGCACTGCGCATTGGCCTAGGCAGCTGAATTAGTCCAAAACGCGCAGTACTTTTTGCGGTTGGACCTGTTTTAGTACTGATCATATTCTCACCACCAATGAACCGCTCCAGGGTTCGTTTGAAAGCATACCGAGACCACCTCTTCAAGCAGGTCTCGGTACGCTTATTTGGTCCGCTTTTGGTGCGCACTCGAGTACGATTGCTCCATTCTCACCTGCCCAAACGAACCGCACCAAAAGGGGGAAACGAACTCTAGTGCGATTCAATCGAACTAAATAAGGCAGGTGTGAAAGCACCCCAAGAGGTAATTCAATCATAAATTAATTTTAAAACAGCTATCATAACATGATTTATTAATATGTGGCTCTTTTTTTATTTCTCGTAAGCTGTTGAAATACATTGGGACCATTGTTTTTGTTTACATCCCTCCCCTGTAAAGTAACACTGACCTTTAATATGTCAGTTTTACACTCAACCGTCATTTCCAGGTAGCTCTTTCTCTCCATCTCCCATGCCCAGGTGCTGTTAAATTCCTGGCAAACCTGCATCAACAATATTTCACAGATGCATTTGCATGGACATTTCCATATTAATAGCAAAAACTATTATTTTAAAGCTAAAACACTCTCTTACCTTCACGAGATACTTCTCCCATCTGTCTGGAGTTACAGACTTTCCGATCTTCCGCAGTAGTTTGATATGGAGCTCAATCAATGGCCGAGGAACTAAAAATAGCACAAAAGGTACGATTAACTTTGACTGACATTTTTAATATTTTAGTTTTGGGAATGCTCAAGTCTATTTTTGTGAAATTTCCAAAAGGATCATTCCATTTGTGTTTTTTTAATAAAATAAATGTCACTTGCTTAAACTTTTTTTTCGATAATACAGACATTATACGACCCCTATTATTTTGCCTGAATTTTAATAAATGGTCGGTAATATTTTTTATTATTGTTATATACAAAAGAAAAAATAAATAGTATACACTTGAAGCAACTAAATTAGCAAACAGTCCAGCCTATTAAAATGAATAGCTGTTATAAAGAAATAGAATCAAGCTATCAAATCTCATCAGCCTTTCTTCACAGTATAGCTCACACATTCTGATTAAAGAGCAGCGAATGAAGCTCATTTATTTGGATTTTTTCGTTTGATTACATTAAATAACAGAGGTGTCACTTTAAAAATGCACACATCTACATTATAATCAAAGCATTTGATGGCTTTCCTAACTTTTATGCTCATTTAGGACAAAATTAGTTGTTTGAAAAAAAAAAACTCACCAAGATCGACATCTTTAGATGTTATTATTATTAATTATGTGTATATGTCTGCTCCAACACATTCTGTTTTTACATTACTGTGACGGTTGGGTTTAGGGTGGGCGTTTTCATTCATTATTTGTGCATACCCACTGCATATGGGCATTTGTAATTATGTACACACCCACTATACATATACACTTGTAATCATGCTTATTTATCTGCATACTACTGATTATTAATAGCAACCTGCACATATATTCATATATTGTAACATATACACTTGTAATCATGTTTAGTTATCTGCACACTACTGATTATTAATAGCAACCTGCACATATATTCATATATTGTAACATATACACTTGTATTCATGTTTAGTTATCTGCACACTACTGATTATTAATAGCAACCTGTACATATATTCATATATTGTAACATATACACTTGTATTCATGTTTATCTATCTGCACACTACTGATTATTAATAGCAACCTGCACATATATTCATATATTGCAAATCTGTTCATAGCTTATCCAACCTGTAGATAATGTTCATAGTACATCCATCTGTAAATATCACCATAGTTTTCTATAACTGCACTTTATAACTTATTCCTGTATCCTGCACTTGCTGCTATTGCACTGCTGGTTAGACCTAAACTGCATTTCGTTGCATTGTACTTGTACATGTGTAATGACAATAAAGTTGAATCTAATCTAATCTAATCTAATTATTTATTGCCTTGTCAGCTACTAAGGCTATTTTCATGGCAAGAGCATTTCAGTAATTAACAAACATCAACAGTAAACAAATAAATAATTGAATATACAGTTTAAATAAGATTTTTCTGCTTAATACATGTTAAATTTTTCTGGTGTCACTTTGTTAAAAATGTCCTTAAGAGACTTCTCATCATAAAAGGTCTTTCTGGAGTCACTGAAAGCAGGGCAGTCCAGTAACATGTGTTTTACGCTCCATGGGGTTTTACAGTGCAAACATTGGGTAGGGTCTTCATCTTTGAGTAAAAAGTTACATGTTAATCTTGAATGTCCAATACGACATCTGGTAAAAATGACTTGATCAGCTCGTTTCTTAAAATGTGTTATACCTCTGTGTGTAATTTCAGGCTGGATTTCGTGTAATTTATTGTTTTTCAGAGTATCCCACTCCTCTTGCCACTTGTTTAAAATATAATTGTTAATAAAAGGTCTCATCTCTGATGGAGAAGTTTGACATTTGTTCACAGCTTATTTTACAGCAGCTTTAACAGCTGCATCCGCTCGTTCATTCCCTGAAAGTCCAACATGTCCTGGTATTAGGGTGGGCGTTAATAAAATACAACAAATGGGAAATTTAATAATAGAAATAATTCTCGTCAACTTCCGGCCGCAACCATCTGCTTGTTAAGTGTGACGTCACGCGGAGCGGCTTCCGGGTCCAAGCGCTCTATTCAACTGTATGGGGAGACTCATGAAATGGAAATAATAAACGTTTACAAAGCGATTCAATACTTTCGAAAGTCACGATCGCAATATATATGTCCATGCCTAATATCCGATAGCCAGAAAGTGATTCTGTGTTTTATAAATTGTTAAATTTTTGGTATTTGTTATGCAGCAAGCCCAGAGATTGCTGTGTACACTGACTTTATGTTAAATTTACTTTAATGTGTGATAGGAATAAAACGCGATCATAAACGAATGATTTCTCCACTCAAATCAATGGTGGCTTGGACCCGGAAACAGTATACATACGTCACAAACACGTCACCACTTAACAAGCGGATTGAAATAATTCTCGTTAACTTCCGGCCGCAACCATCTGCTTGTTAAGTGTGATGTCACGCGAAGAGGCTTCCGGGTCCAAGCGCTCTATTCAACTGTATGGGGAGACTCATAAAATGGAAATAATAAACGTTTACAAAGCGATTCAATACTTTCGAAAGTCACGATCGCAATATATATGTCCATGCCTAATATCCGATGGCCAGAAAGTGATTCTGTGTTTTATAAATTGTTAAATTTTTGGTATTTGTTATGCAGCAAGCCCAGAGATTGCTGTGTACACTGACTTTATGTAAAATTTACTTTAATGTGTGATAGGAATAAAACGCGATCATAAACGAATGATTTCTCCACTCAAATCAATGGTGGCTTGGACCCGGAAACAGTATTACATACGTCACCAACACGTCACCACTTAACAAGCGGATTGAAATAATTCTCGTTAACTTCCGGCCGCAACCATCTGCTTGTTAAGTGTGACGTCACGCAAAGGCTTCCGGGTCCAAGCGCTCTATTCAACTGTATGGGGAGACTCATAAAATGGTAATAATAAACGTTTACAAAGCGATTCAATACTTTCGAAAATCACAATCGCAATATATATGTCCATGCCTAATATCCGATAGCCAGAAAGTGATTCATTTTTATATAAATTGTTAACATTTTGGTATTTGTTATGCAGCAAGCCCACAGATTGTTGTGTACACTATGACTTCATATAAAATTTACCTTAATGTCTGATATGAATTAAAAGTAATCATAAACAAAAAATTTCTCAACTCAAATGAGTGGCGACTTGGACCCGGAAACAGTATTACATACGTCACCAACGTCACCACTTAAGCGGATATCTGATCTAGCAACAACCAGCGATCTGCGAAACTTGACGCACAACCTTGCGTTTAGGCTCCGACGCATTTGCATGCGTATGAATGGAAGTCTATGGGGAGAAAAGTCCAGTGTGACCGCAGCTTAATACTATATAAATAGTAGTTACTAACTATGCTAAGTGTTTTAATATGTCATCAAATGATTTGTGTTCTAAATATGCATTAATATGAACACAAATAATATTTTAAATATGAAAATGATAAAGATATTATACACATGTGTTTATTTACCCATTAATTAATGTATTTGCAGTAGGTAGTGCTGTCGCCTCACAGCAAGAAGGTCGCTGGTTCGAGCCTCAGCTCAGTTGGCGTTTCTGTGCGGAGTTTGCATGTTCTCCCTGCGTTTGCGTGTGTTTCCTCCAACAGTATCTGGATGCAGCCTTTATGATGCCGGCTGAGACTGCATCGCTCAGCTATGCAATGTCAGACACAATGCAATCAAATGGAGCTAGTGACGTCACTGTGATGGGTAGGGTTAGGGGTGGGGTTAGGTGAGCCCATTAAAAAGCATTGGATGCAGCCCAGATTGCACAGCACCAGGTCTGCAGCCAGACCCCTCTTGTTTCCTTCGGTTTCCCCCCCAGTTCAAAGACATGCGGTACAGGTGTATTGAGTAGGCTAAATTGTCCGTAGTGTATGAGTGTGTGTGTGTGTGGATGTGTGTGTGGATGTTTCCCAGAGATGGGTTGCGGCTGGAAGGGCATCCGCTTGCTGGATAAGTTGGCGGTTCATTCCGCTGTGGCGACCCTGGTTAGTAAAGGGACTAAGCCAACAAGAATGAATGAATAATTAATGTATTTAATGATACTCAATCCCCCTTTCATTTTTGACTTGTAGAATAATAAGTCTTCTGTACCATTAATTTTTCTTTTACTTAGCTATAATTAATCCACTTGTGAATTAATGAATTAGAAAACACCTCACTGATACTACGTCAACAAATTAATCCAATCAGCTGTCAGCAATGTCCATGCAAACCAGTAATAATGAAGTGACGTTCGCATACGCGGATCCAAAATAACAGCGTTAGCATCATGATATTCACATTCAACGACTGCCACACGACACCAATGTGTTCACAATTAATACAGCCTACAAATGGGGGGCGTGGCATAAACCGTCGCGCGTAAACAAATCAGTGTTATTAGTACAATAATCATAATTTAGCATAGGAAGTTTGACAGCGGCCTGCGCATGCGCGCTGTGCGCCTACCGTCTCATCGGTGTTTATAATCTGAATCTAAAACGTATCAAGCCAATTAATCGTTCAATTCTGAAGTGTCTCACTGTTTACATCTGACCCAGAGCACGATGACACCCTTAGAAGTGTGTTTATTAACCCCGAAGCTATTCATGTTTGGAGATGAGTCTTAATTATATATATTTTTCCACTAGCAAAGGGAGGAAAACACATGACTCTTTTAAAACACACTGCTCACACGCTCCGTCTGAAAACATCAGCGACTCGATCGCCATCCAAACAAAGACTACAAGGCTTAAAGTTTGAGTGATCCAACCCGAGATGAGCAAAGATGATGAGGAGCCAAACAAACAAACAAGCAGAGCAAACCGCGCAGCTCACCCGCGGATGTGTCCTGTAAGTACCGCTCCAGCTGCGGGAAACTGAGCTCGGGCAGATCCAGAACCGGGCCGTAGCGCTCCAGAAAGGAGCAAACCACCGCAAAACCGGGGCTGTGGGCTGGAGCGAGAGCCGCCGTGCTGGTGGTGCCCGGAGCAGCCATCTTTCCTGGAGATGACGAGCTTTGCTTAGACCCAAAACTGCCCACAATACACCGCGACACCCACCCAGAGCATCATCCGGAGGGGCAACTCGCGTGTACGGCGCACCACAATGCCACCGGCATCATCATCATCATCATCATCATCATCGTCGTCGTCGTCATGAGCATTATTATCTTATTCATAATTAATACATTTACAGTATTTTCGTTTTTGAATGCCAAACGTGCATGATAATAAGGAAATGGGAGAATTATATAGAGTAAAGATAACATTCAGAAGAAAAAGAAACAACGTTGTTATCTTTACACTTAAAGAGATACAACAATAACAAGAGCATAAACAAAACAAAACATGTGGGATTGCATGAAATAATCTGAAATAAAGAATATTTACAAAAATATAATTATCCTCAGTATTAGTATCTTCATTATAATTATTTTTACAGCCTTTTTAAAATACCAAACATATAATAATTTAATAATTCATAATAACAGGTAAACGAGACAATGGTGTCTTATAAATGTAAATACAACAATAACAAGAAAATGTAATCCAAAAAATGTGAGTTTGCATGAATTAATCTGTTACAAAACCTATAAACAGAAATAAAGTATCTTCATCACAATAGCACGCGTTAGTGCTGCTTTATCATGCTTAGAGTTTTCTGTTTTGTTCACTGAGTAGCTTGTTTATTGGTGACAGGGATGAATGGTGAATTCATACAGATTGTATTATTATATAATAAATATATTTATAATGCATGAGAGATACATAATATAATGTAATATAGTATAATAATGTAATATAATATAATGTAATATAATATAATATCATGTAATATAGTATAATAAATTGCAATATAATATAATGTAATATAATATAATGCAATCAAATATAATATAATATAATGTAATATAATATAATGCAATCAAATATAATATAATGCAATATAATAATGTAATATAATATAATTAATTCTTTCTTTTTATTTTCAGCTTAGTCCGTTTATTAATCTGGGGTTGCCAGCTTATGTTTTATGCAGCGGATTCCCATCTCTGGGAAACATTCATACACACTTATTCACACAAATACACTACGGACAATTTAGCCTACCCAATTCACCTGTACCACATGTCTTTGGACTGTGGGTGAAACCAGAGCCACCGGAGGAAACCCATGCGGATGCCGCAGAACATGCAAACTCCACACAGAAACACCAACTGACCCAGCCGAGGCTTGAACCAGCGAACTTCTTGCTGTGAGGCGTCATCACTACCTACTGCGCCAACGCATTGCCCCAATATAATATAATCTAATAAAATAACTAAAATAGAATATATTTAATGTAATATAATAAAATTTAATATATAATATAATATAATGTAATATAATATAATAAAATGTAATATATAATATAATAAAATGTAATATATAATATAATATGATAATGTAATATAATAAAATGTAATATATATTATAATGTAATATAATATAATAAAATGAAATATAATATAATGCAATATAATATAGTTTATTTACCGGGACATAAATGCTTTATATTTAAATACGAAAATAATGTACAAACAAAACAGGGCAGAAAAACCTTTTTATTCTCCCATATCATATAATATTCAAAATAATGTATAAATAAAATAAATTATAATTATTACATTATATTATAATTTATATATTATTATATTATAATGTAAATTATTAATAAAATTAATAATAATATAGGCGGTTCATTCCGCTTTGGCGACCCCAAATTATTAAAAGGACAAGAAAAAAATGAATGAATGAATAATAATGTTGCATTAAAATAAACTACAACATGAAATAATATATAATCGATAAAAATCACATCCAACCATAACTATTTATTCAAGACCCGCATGAATAAGTTCATAAATGCATTAAATTTAAAGGTTATTAAAAAGTATAACAGGGAAAAATCATGTAATCGGTGCCTCTATCTGACTCCAGCATTTAGTACGTCACTGAACGGCAGCCAATCAGCGCAAACGCACGCTGAACTGACGCTGGCAGTAGACGTAGGTGGTGGGTGTGTCCCTGCGTCACATGAAGAGAAACACAACACACACAGGGAAGGTTGAGTTGCTGTCCGAGGCAAGATTATATAATATAATAAACATATTTATAATGCATGAGAGATTTTAAAGTCGAATAGTTTAAAGCTTCGAATAGTTAAAACAGCGTTTAACGTATAAACAGCAGGCTTTTATTTATATGCACGACGTACAAGCGTTTCTTAACTACATGTATCGTTACTGAAATGTATATTGGATTAATTTGATATTAAAAAAGCTATTAATGTTGGCTTTATTAAAGTCAAATATCTTAAAACACTACAATGATGTTGCCAGATTGTACTACTGTATTTACACTCCAAGTAACCATATAAACGAATAATACGTTTCCATATAGTAAACATAGTATGGCAGAATACAATATAAAAGCTCAAGACTCACTGAATTGATGTGATATATCTTAAAACACTGTACAATGATGTTGTCAGACTGTAATATTGTATTTAAACTCCATGTAACTATATAAATAGCATAGTACTTTTCCATATAGTAAACATACTATGGCAGAATACAATGTAAAAAGTCCAGACTTACCGAATTAATGTGAATTGTCTTCTACACTGTTACAGGAAAGACAAGATCATGTCGTCTCCAGAAATTGCTTCCTTATCCTGGGGCCACATGAAGGTCAAAGGTTGCTCCACATCCTATAAAGACTGTAAAGTGTGGCCTGGTGGCAGCCGTGCATGGGACTGGCGTGAAACCGGCACAAATGTGAGATCAGCCTCAGCCTATGTTCATAATATCTGCAATTCACTGTAACATGATTTAGCTGTGCATTTAACAGACAGAAGGGACTTTCATTGCATCAAGGGACACAATTAATTGGTTCATTCATACCTTCCTAGGAATCAGTCTCTGTATCAAACTAATAAAAGTAATGTAATTCACATTAAAAACACATCCCATTTTAGTCATCAGTGTCAGATTTTACTTTAGACCACAAAACCATTGTGGTGTATTTGTAGGAGTAGCCAACAATACATTGTAGGAGCACAAAAAAAATATCTAATTTTCTTTAATGACAAAAAACATTACGTAAAAATCCATGAAGATGTTTTGTACATTTTATTTTGTAAGTATGTCAACATTTTCATTCATTCATTTTCTTTCCGGCTCAGTCCCTTTATTAATCAGGGGTCGCCACTGCGGAATGAACCGCCAACTTATCCAGCATATGTTTAACACAGCGGAAGCCCTTCCAGCTGCAACCCATTACTGGGAAAGCTCAATACACTCTCATTCACAACAGACAATTCAGCTTACCCAATTGACCCGTACCACATGTGTTTGGACTGTGGAGAAAACCAGAGCACCTGGAGGAAACCCACACCACCACAGGGAGAACATGCAAACTCCATACAGAAACACCAACTTAATCAGCCAGAACTCGAACCAGCAACCTTCTAGCTTTAACACAATTAAAATGGAATATTTTGACAAACTGCACATCAACAGAAAGGTCCATTAATCTCTTGATGCATACATGTCACGTTCAAAAGAATTACCCTCATAACTCATTTAATAGTCCAGTGTGATACCTTACAAGTGTTTTTATATACACTACCTGACAAAAGTCTTGTCGAATATCCAAGTTTTAGGAACAACAAATAATAACTAGACTTCTAGCTGATCATTTGGTATCAGAAGTGGCTTATATGAAAGGCAAAGACCTCTAGATTACGCTTATTTTACCACACTAAAATATAATCATGCCTTGATCTTTTAATGATTTCATTAGGACAGTAAGATCTGACTTTGCTTAGACAAAAGTCGTGTCACTGAACAGAAATAATGTCCAGTATAGAATATAAAGTCATGAATGAATATTGTGTGTGGCTCCATCATGAGCTTGGAGGACTGCATCCATACATCTCTGCACTGACTCAAATCACTGATTAATAAAGTCATCTGGAATGGCGAAGAAAGCGTTCCTGCAGGACTCCGAGTTCATCAAGACTCTTTGGATTCATCTTCAATGCCTCCTTCATCTTACCCCAGACATACTCAATAATGTTCATGTCTGGTGACTGGGCTGGCCATCCTGGAGCACCTTGACCTTCTTTGCTTTCAGGAGCTTTGATGTGGAGGCTGAAGTATGAGCAGGAGCGCTATCCTGCTGGAGAATTGTCCCTCTCCTGTGGTTTGTAATGTAATGGGCAGCACAAATGTCTTGATACCTCAGGCTGTTGATGTTGATCATCCACTCTGCAGATCTCTCGCACGCCCTCATACTGAATGTAACCCCAAACCATGATTTTTCCTTCACCAAACTTGACTGATTTTTGTGAGACTCTCGGGTCCATGTGGGTTCCAGTAGGTCCAATAAGTCAAGTCTATCTTCTGCCATGTTTCTAAATGATCAACTAGAAGACAAGTTATTATTTGTTGCTCTTAAGAATTTTGTCAGGTAGAGTACATGCAGGGTTAAGATACATGCATTAAGATCAATTAGCTTAAATGGCAATAAAAAGCAGCATTACATTTTATTTTAACTGGCTTTACATTTAGCGGTGGCTTTACATTTCCAATCGGTGCAAAATTGGGCTGACATGGGCTTATGAGATGCATGAATATTTTTCTGTAAATCATGACAATGAAATGGTGTCATTTTTGTTTAGTTATAATATTTTTTGCATGACATTATTAACAAATACAAATCTGATTGAAAGCTGAATTACCCTTTTGACGGATGATTATTGTTTTAAATACACCTCATTTACTTACTACCATTTTACACATACTACAACAATAAGTAAACTGATGTACAGCAACTATGTAGTGACTAAAAACCACTGCATTAAAATTGCTTGTGTTAAAGGGATGTTTCACCCACAAATGAAAATTCCCTCACTATTTGTAAACACTAAACAGTACATTCTGAAGAATGCTGGATAAAAGCAGCCATTGACATCCATATTAATAAAATACTATGAAAGTCAGTGGCTGTGTAATCCAACATCCCTCAGTATAACTTGAAAGAAAAGAAACTGGTGGAGGATGAGTGAATAATTTTAATTTTTGTGTGAACTATCCCTTTAAATAAGACTTATTCAAGTGCATCTATATTTTCAGCATCATCCAGGTGTGCAGCCGTCCGATTTAGAGGAGATTTTGAGGAAAGGAGTGCAGACGCTGGTTATAGGAAGAGGGATGAGTGAAGCTCTGCAGGTAACTGTGAATCTGCTGAACAGTCACCTGAGTGTTTTAATACTTAAAGGCGCATTACGTCATTTTGACCACTAAAGGGCGCATAATGGCAACAAACAAAGACGTATTTTGATGCTGGCATGACTGAGTGTGGAATCATTGGAATTGTGGTATTTATCATCCTACAGGACTCATGATGGTTGATGAGCTAAAGTTTTCACCACTTAATATAGTGGTAGAATCAGTGTTTCCTCTAGATTTTTCCAGCTGTGGTGGCAGGCCTTTTCGTAACACAGATCTACTAACTACCTGTGGCATTATTATTTCAATGACAAATGTCGTGATTGCAGTATTATAAGTCGAGATCGCATTTATATAATAGCCTACAGCATGCGCATCTCTTTGCTTGCGCGCTGATTTCTCTGCTCGTGCACAAAACTTCTTGCCCGCCCCCTCAAATATAAGCCGCTTCAAGAGCACGCAGATCTTCTTGTGCGCTCTCAAATAAACGCTGCTGGGTGCGATTTTGTGCGTTTATGTAACAAATATGTCTCCAGCATTTATTAGATTTGCAAGGAATATTTATGAATGTCTTCAATAGACCCACAGAGTAGTATTAATGCATCCTGAAGTAAAGTGAAACGGCTATACGTCGTGTTTGCTGGCCTCACGCATCACGCACCCGTCAGCATGTCACCTTAAAGGGTAAACAAATGTCGCACAGCACTTGTACTGTTACAGAAAAGTTTGCGCTGTTATAATTCACTTACCCTTTAATACGTTTTGGTGCGATTATTACGCGCTATTAAAAAAATAAAATGTTTTGAATGAGAAGCTGTAATGGAGCAGTGGCGGAATGAGTTTTGGTGTGGCGCCCCGCCATGCAAGAATGAATGTAGCGAAAACCATGAGTATGAAGCAGATTAAGAATGAAAGTAGCGAAACTAGAGAAATGCTGAAATAATTGCTGATGAGAGATGAAAACAGCAGAGCTTTTATTATGCCTTCTGTTATAATGCCTCTCTATGCAGTCTAATAAACACAAAATAATAAAGACGCAATTCACCTAAAAACTTAAAAGAACCCCCTAATTGTCTTACCCTCCGTCAACCCTTGCCGTATATGACTTTTTTTCTGTGTGACAAACGCAGTTTTAGTAGTTCTAAATTTTATCATGGCTCTTCCATGCTGTATAATGTTGGATAGTTGAATAATCCATCCTGGTTTGTATCAACGCTGGTGGTGTAATGGTGTGGGGGATATTTTCTTGGCACACTTTGGGCCCATTAATACCAACTGAGCATCGTGTCAAGGCCACAGCCTACATGAGTATTGTGGTTGACCATGTTCATCCCTTTATGACCACAGTGTGCCTATCTTCTGATGGCTACCTCCAGCAGGATAACACACCATAAAGCACAAATCATCTCAGACTGGTTTCTTGAACATGACAATGAGTTCACTGTACTCAAATGGCCTCCACAGTCACCAGTTCTCAATCTAATAGAGCATCTTTGGGATGTGGTAAAACAGGAGATTGGCATCATGGATGTGCAGTCGACAAATCTGCAGCAACTGTGTGATGCTATCATGTCAATATGGAGCAAAATCTCTGAGAAATATTTCCAGTATCTTGTTGAATCCATGCCACAAAGGATTAAGGCAGTTCTGAAGGCAAAAGGGGACCAACCTGGTACTAGTAAGGTGTACCTAATAAAGTGGCCGGTGAATGTATGTGCTACAAAAACACACTGATCCATTTTAAAAGATACCTCCTGGTGGCATATGGGTCAGTTTTACAAAGTATGTATGTGCTTTTAGAAACTTCAAAATAAAAGTCACTATCCAACACCATTATACAGCATGGAAGAATCAGGATAAAATTTAAAACTACTCTGACCGTGTTAATCTGACAGGAAAAAAATACATGTACATTGAGGATGGCTTGAGGGTGAGTAAATTATGGGAAAATGATTATTTTTTGTGTGAATTATCCTTTTAAAGCGTCTTTGGTGTTTTCATGTTTTCTATAAATCCAGACCAGGGGTCCGTTCTTCGTACGTGGATTACTCAGTTAGCTGGATTTGGATATTGACGATTTGACACGATCCAGGATCGTTTCGTTCTTCAAAGCTGATCCGAGAGTTGTTGTCATGGCAACATTTCTGCTAGCTCAAACCTGATCGGGAGCAGGTTCAATTCATATAAACAGGATTAGATCGGCTCAGTTCAAGCAAAGATAATACAGAAAGTATGTACCGAATTCTGATATTTTCTTACAGTAGTAGTTATATACACTTGGGAAAATAATACATAATTTTTAAATATATATATAAAGTTATAGTCATTAATAAAATAAAAAAAGTTATACATATTAATAAAACGTATGCAATCTGCACCCTCGAAATGAAAGTACAAAGACTGCCATCTGGTGCAAAGAGAAAACTTTTTGAAATGAACTTTTTAGATCGCTTTAGTACAAATTGTGTATAATAGAAATGCACAATATGTGATTTTTTTAAGCAATAATACATTTATGCAGTCATAAACATGTTTTGATGGTTAATATGACAGTGATTTGATGCTTCACAAAAGTTGCAGACACCTTTACCAATATGAAAATGCTTTTGTAAACAACCTGTTATTCTTTACACCGATTAAAAAACGGCTACTATTATAAAGAAAATCTTTTCTAAACGTAGAACTAAATACATTGATTTGCATTGAAATACATGATGAATACTCTTGTCTTGACAAATGAAAGTGTAAAGCCTGCAGCTCACAACAAATGTGGAAAGTTCTTGCGTGTCATATTTAACGCACCGTTTACTGCTAATTTGATGTAATTTTGCTCACATGGATAATTGAATATTAATCAGATGATGTCATTACGCTGCTGTGCCGTCAGCCAATCATTGCATTGCTGATCATGATTTCGAGGATCGATAGATCTGTCCTTCACAACACACGCAGCGATCTCAGATCAGTTCATCCAGACATTCTAATCTGATTCGCGAACTTGTTTGAAGAACCAAATTAGCGAGAGATCAGTTATCAAGATTAAAAGATCCAGGATCTGCCAAATAATCTTAGATCATTTAAGCGAGGTACGAAGAACGGACCCCAGAAATCGACATCATTAGCATGAACACAAAACACATGCTCCATCTCACTAGTTAAAATGTATTAATTCTCTGGATTGAACATTCTTTGAAACATTTGGGATTATCTAAGTACAAATGTCAGCACAATATATAACTGTTGTAATGGATTTTGGATATTTTAATGAACAAAATCGTACATATTGAGCCTTTAAATGTGCGAAATTCGCTTTGTTGTGTTTTAGGTTCCTCCGTCCACCTTAGATTACGTGAAGAAGCAGGGAGTCGACGTTCAGGTGTTTCAGACGGAGCAGGCTGTCAGAGAATACAACGCTTTAGCAGGAAAAGGAGAAAAAGTGGGCGGAGTTTTCCACTCCACCTGCTGAAGACATTAACACAACCTGCTAATTACACTTACTACAGAGTTTAATGTGCCTTACTCTTCAAACGAACACTGTTTTCTTAATTTAGGCTTCAGGATTGTGTCTTTGTGTTAGTGAAAATGAAAACAAATTGAAAACAATTGTGCTCAGAAAATACTATATTAGCAAACGCATACACAAGGAATACAAATGAACAAAATGATTTATTTTGGATAAAAAATAACAGTGAAAGCGTCTGATTTTTGTCTCGGCTGTTAATTGCAGATATGTACACGACAGCTCAACATTGTAGGATCAGGATTTATTTAATCAGGTCAACAAGACTGCATTTATTTGATCCAAAAATACAATAAAACAGTAATATTGTGATATCAAACTGTTTGATTTTGATGTTTTACAATATTATTTTTTATTACGAGATTCGAAGCTGAATTTACTCTAGTCTTCAGTGTCACATGCTCCTTCATAAATCATTATAATTTGCTCATTTACTGTTATATTATGATTATTACTGGTCAATAAACATTCTTATAATATTTAATGTTGAATATGTTTGTTCTTGCTTCATAGTTTTGTTTGTGGAAACCTTTTAGGATAAAACACACGTGTTTTTTGTGGGGACATTACATAGGTTTGTAATGTCTACTGTACAAACTGTGTTATCTATTGCCCTAACCCCACCCTACCCCTAAAGCCAACCCTCACAGGAAACTGTAGTTTTACTTATTGTGTGATTTTGAAGCTTTTTGAGAAATGAGGATGTCAGCAATGTCCTCATAAGTCACCATCTTCTTGTAATACCTGTGTCATACCCATGTCATTTTACACATTTGTGTCCTATGTCACAAAAACCCGTACGCACATTTCAAGAGTGAAAGCAATTAACAAATGAAAGATATATGATGTCAAATATACATATATTAATATGAATAACATTATAAAAGTCTCTAATTGATTTCACTTTCACTCTTGAACAGTTTACAGTGTCCTTGATGAATTAAACTAAATACATTTCAATGCTTTTTCTAACAGTATACAGTTTCCACAAACAATATGAAGCAGCTGAACAGTTTTCAACACTAATAATAATAAAATATTAATAAAATATTTCTTCTTATACTAGAATAATTTCTGAAGCATCATGTCACACTAAAGTTTTCACAATGTAATTTATGCATGCGATTCAATGGTGAATTTACTGCAGTGTTCACATAATCCTTCATAAATGATTATAATATGCTCATTTACTGTTTTATTATGATTATTACTGGTTAATAATCATTCTTACAATATTTAATGCTGAATATGTTTGTTCTTGCTTTATAGTTGTGTTTGTGGAAACACAAACCTTCTAGGATGGATTTTTAGGATAATTTGATGAAAAAGCTCAAAATTTCACAACACACATATCTGTGTTTTTGTGAATTGTGGGGACATTACACAGGTTTCCATTGTTTTTCTACCACATAAACTGTATTTTCCATTGCTCTAACCCCACTCTACCCCTAAAGCCAACCCTCACAGGAAACTGTGTAGTTTAACTTCTGAAAAAAACTCATTCTGTGTGATTTACAAGCTTTTTGAGAAATTTGGATGTCAGCAATGTCCTCATAATTCACCAACTTTTTGTAATACCTGTGTCATACCCATGTCATTATACAGATTTGTGTCCTATGTCACAAAAACCGGCACACAAGAGTGAAAGCAAAGTAACAAATTAAATATATATGATGTAAAATAAAAATATATTAATATAAATAACATTATAAATGTCTTTAATTTATTTAGTATTCACTCTTGAACAATTTAAAGTGGCCTTGATGAATAAACTAAACACATTTTACACAAAAATATGAAGCAGCCAACCAGTTTAACACTAATAATAATAATAATAATAATAGAGTTCTTATATTTAAATGATTTCTGAAGCATCATGTGACACAAAAGACTGGAGTGATCTTGCAGAAAATTCAGCATTAAATCTCTGAAATAAATTAAATGTACACCACATTATATAAGAAAACAGTTATTCAAAATTGCAATAATATTTCAGAATTTTCTATTGTATTTATGCTCAAATAAATGCAGTCTTGATGAGCACAATGCGCACTAAAAATGTTAGACTGAATGTTTGTGTTTTGCCTGGGCTCCAGTGTCAGCGGCGGGCTGGTTTGGGCATGATGAACACTTTGACGGGTTTGCTGAGGTGTATTGTGCCCTCGATAGAGCTCTCGCTGGTAGGCAAGCCGTCCATGCTCTCGTTCCACGCGGGTTTAGAGGAGGACAGTTTACTGCTGCTGGAGCTGTAGGCCAGAAGCAGACGCACTTCAATCTGACACGGCTCTGAAAGAGGAAATAAACAGACGTGAGATGCACTGTTCATTCAAAATGCAGGATTTATTCAAAGATCAAGAGACTCAAGCTGAAGTCGGGTTTTATTGTCATTTCACTACACGTGTGGACATAAAGTGAAACAAAACATCAAGTCCTGCAGGACCACAGTGCTGCATAAATAAACACAATCATAAACATGAACATCACTGGATGTAGGAGCTATTTTAAACCTATCCATAGCTAACCAATCTAACTATACACTTATTGGCCACTATATTAGGTACACCTTACTAGTACCGGGTTGGACCCTTGCCTTCAAACCTGCCTTAATCCTTTGTGGCATAGATTCAACAAGATACTGGAAATATTCCTCAGAGATTTTGCTCCATATTGACATGATAGCATCACGGAGTAGATTTGTCGGCTGCACACTCATGATGCGAATCTCCTGTTCCACCATATCTCAAAGGTGCTCTATTGGATTGAGATCTGGTGACTGTGCAGGCCATTTGAGTACAGTGAACTCATTGTCATGTTTAAGAAAACAGTCTGAGATGATTTGTGCTTACATGGTGCATTATCCTGCAGAAAGTAGCCTTTAGAAAATGGGTACACTGTGGTCATAAAGGGATGAACATGGTCAGCAACAACACTCAGGTAGGCTGTGGCGTTGACACGATGCTCAATTGGTACTAATGGGCCCAAAGTGTGCCAAGAAAATATCGCCCACACCATTACACCACCACCACCAGCCTGACCTGTTGATACAAGGCAGGATGGATCCATGCTTTCATGTTGTTGATGCCAAATTCTGACCCGACCATCCAAATGTGGCAGCAGAAATCGAGACTCATCAGAGCAGGCAACGTTTCTCCAATCTTCTAGTGTCCAATGTTGGTGAGCTTGTGTGAATTGTAGCCTCAGTTTCCTGTTCTTAGCTGACAGGAGCGGCACCTGGTGTGGTCTTCTGCTGCTGTAGCCCATCCGCCTCAAGGTTGGACGTGTTGTGTGTTCAGAGATGCTCTTCTGCCGACCTCAGTTGTAACGAGTGCTTATTTGAGTTACTGTTGCCTTTTTATCAGCTGGAACCAGTCTGGCCATTCTCCTCTGGCATCAACAAGGCATTTGCACCCACAGAACTGCCGCTCACTGGATATTTTCTCTTTTTCAGACCATTCTCTGTAAACCCTAGAGATGTTTGTGTGTGAAAATCCCAGCAGATCAGTAGATTCGGAAATACTCAGACCAGCCTGTCTGGCACCAACAACCAGTGTTCAAAGTCTCTTAAATCCCATTTCTTCCCCATTCTGATGCTCGGTTTGAACTGCAGCAGATCGTCTTGATCATGTCTACATGCCTAAATGCATTGAGTTGCTGCCATGTGATTGGCTGATTGGAAATCTGCATTAACGAGCAGTTGGACAGGTGTACCTAATAAAGTGGGGGTCAAGTTTTTCGTTCATTAATTTATTAATCAAACTGGTTATATTGTTCATACACTGTTTTGAGGGATATTGAGTGGTGCTCAAAATTGTGATATTAAATAAAGGTTTGCATTCCAGCACTTATTAAGGTATGACCATGAAAGAGAAGGTGCAAGCAAGTGTATTTTAAAAATACAAACTATGCATAGTTTTACAGACACTGCCTGTTTAACACGAAATATGTTTTGTGAACACTTATGCTGTCTCTTGGTGCTCTAGATAGAACCACTGAATCAATATTTTTGGCGCAAACATGCATTCAAAATGGTGTGAACTAAATGGAAAAACAAAAATGATCCATGTTGTAGTTTTTGCTCACCAATATTTCATAATTGGATTTCTTAGTACCATGAAAATGTGACAAGAATCCTTGAGTGCATAAGAAATATCAAAAGTAAGACCTGCATTTAGCCTTCATCTGGTCATGCAGACACTCAGATAGCAAATAACTCAAGCAATACGCTGTCTTGTTGGACTAGATGCAGTTCTATTTATATCTGTGGAGCTGTGAGGGATCATGCTGTTCGCTACCAGTAGAGAAGGATTGGTGTTCGCAATATAGATTTATTTAAGGACAAGACCAAGACCAGCTTCTGCAAAATGATTCTTGACCAAAAATGCTGACGTCTTAAAAAACAGGTCATATATGCGTTTTCATAAAATAACGCAAGTAATGTAACGTGGCATTAATAATGTCAAAGTGTTTCTGCAGAATGTTTTTATCAACTGTGATTTTAAAAAATAAAGATGCAGTATGCAAGTTTGACATCCAGTGGTTGAACTAGGTATTGCACACCTAGTTCGAAGCACACGCAAGCGCAGGTTGCCAGATTAACGATATCAACAGAAGTGTGCCTATCTATCAAGCCTAAAGGCTGATTTGATCCACGTTCTAAATAAAAGAAACACCACACTATAGAAGGAATATTTTCTATATTAAAAAAAAAAGCTTTTGTCCTAACCAACACCTGAAATGTATATTTTAGAAACGGCTTCTGTTTCTTGCAGCTGAAGAACAGGATAAACTGACAAAGATCACCTCAGGCATGCATCATGTGCTTTATTCAGAGTAAATGCTAATAATGTGAGTTTGAGTGCCATTTTACATGACATTTATTGACATATACTGAAAGCAGAGGCAGACAGTTCACCTCAGATCTAGAAAATAAAATCATTTAAAATCGAATTTTAGAACTGTGACTCAGTGCAAGCCAACATTAGTGATTCAGCAGGTAACGTTTCATTTAATAATGTTAAAGTGATTTAATATGTATTAATTAAGTTATAAACCTTACCATCGTCATTGGAGTGCAGTGAGAGCACTATTCTGTGCTTCTGAATGGCTGTATTTAAATTTGCGTCTGGTGTAAACAGCCAAATTGCTTATCATTGCGTATCTCAATTCAATTCAATTCAGCTTTATTTGTATAGCGCTTTTAAAATGTAGATTGTGTCAAAGCAGCTTCACATAAATGGTCATAGTAACTGGATCAGGGTTGTTCAGTTTTTAGTGTTTAAGTTCAGTTCAGTTCAGTTTAGCTCAGTTCAGTGTGATTTAATCATTACTGAGAGTTCAAACACTGAAGAGCAAATTCATCGATGTGCAGCTCTACAGATCCTGAACCATGCAAGCCGGTGGCGACAGCGGAGAGGGAAAAAAAACTTCACCAATAGGAGAGTGAAGAAAAAAAACCTTGAGAAACCAGACTCAGTTGGGCACGACCATTTTAATTTCTCCGCTGGCCAAAAGTCTTGTGTAGAGCTGCAGTCTCAGCGGTGGAGGCTGGAAGCTGGCCTCAGTGAAGACTCGTCTGTCCCTGGAGCGTCACTGGGATCAGTCTCATGTTCTCCACTCCTCCATGACCACCACCGCAGCAGCTCAGGATATCGCCTGGTCCCGGATATGGACACCTTGGGATCATCTCGTCGCTGGTCTTGTCACGTAGTGTGTTGTTATGACACAGGGTTACAACGTAATCTGCTCACCTGATGTTTACGCTTGTAATATTTATATTATTTGTTAATTAATAACCTCAAGTGAAACTCTGAATCTGGGTCTCATTTCGGAGGCTGCTACTGTCCACCAGAGGTCGCATTTCAGTCTCGATTACATGCTTTAAGAACATTCCTGACTAAATGTATGAAATTTTCCACTAAGACAACCCAGGGTGCTGAAATATATTTGGCTAAAGTGGCAGTGGCCGGAATAAAAGAACCAAAACAAAGACAGACGTTCCGGCACATAATGCATGTTTTCAAAGCAGAATATCTGACTTCAGCATTGTTTTTTAGATAAACAAGAAAGTTCACTTAGCATGTTTCTTAAATACCTGCAAACATATTAGGGTATTTTTTCCACTTTACTTTTACTTACTTTTACTTTTCGACAACCTACATACAGCACCTCTAATTAGCTTCAACCATTAGAAGTTGGTTATATTCACAGACTGTTTTAAATGTGTTTAAACCCATTATAAAAATGATTTTTGCATAATAGATCTCCTTTAAGCCCTGAATTGTTCAAACGAGCTGTCTCAAAATCAAAATGATTCCAATATTAAATGCATGTTCTAAGTAAATTACAATGTTTTTGTAATTTACTTAGATGCAGATGACGCGTTTATAATCATAAGCACAAAAAGATTTTTCAAATGGAAACCCACCTGTCCATGCAGAATGAGAGAGATAAACCTGAGTGATCAGTCGCACACGGCCTGGTCCTGGAGTCCTGAAATCTCCAGGTTTGGGGTGGATTATGTGAGACTGTCCATCTGGATACAGCACCTGTGACACGACCAAGAACAAGTTTGAATAATGTTGATGAATGGTACCTGTAACTACACTGATTCGTAGTGGTAAAGTACTCCTGCAATGTGTTAGTTTTGACTTATACAGTTCTGTGGAATAATAGATTCTGATTGGTCAGTCATGACTTAACAAGTTATGTTTTTAATTAATCTATCCATCCATCCATCCGTCATATCTTTACATCTGTCTGTCTGTCCATCTATCCATCCATCCATTCATCCATCCATCCATCTATCTATCCGTGCATCCATCCATTATATCTTTACATCTGTCTGTCTGTCTGTCTATCCGTCCATCCATCCATCCATCCATCCATCCATCTCTATCTACCCATCCGTCCGTGCATCCATCCATCCATCCATCATATCTATCTATCTATCTATCTATCTATCTATCTATCTATCTATCTATCTATCTATCTATCTATCTATCTATCTATCTATCTATCTATCTATCTATCTATCTATCTATCTATCTATCTATCTATCTATCTATCTATCTATCTGCTGAGCCTATTAATATACAGTTGTGTTTTAATGTCAATGTTCAAAAAGAAGAGGTTAAAGACTCTGACCTGCACTTTGACTGTTGTCTGTGGGTCTTGCACATGTTCAAGAGTAGCGTCAATATCTAACGCCACCACCAGACCTGAGGTGAATCTCAGAGGATTGTCAGATTCTCCCGTCGGCTCGATAATAGTCGCTGAAGCCCTGTGGATCTGACAAATAAAATGCATAATTCAATAAACCTTTGCAAACAACAGAGTTCCCACTCTAAGCAAAATGTCAAATTTGCAGACTTTTCCCTGTTTGCCACTGACTAAAAAGCTGACTTTCCATGACCTATCCACCTTATTTTTCACTAAAAGTCTCCATTAAACAAAAATTGTCCTTTTTTCTGTTTTCATGACCTACATCCACTTGAAATAGTCCCGAAATGAGAAAAATGTCAATGAATGAATGAATGAATGAATGAATGACATTTCATTTTTTGAGAA
>NC_133193.1:4307500-4412500 GCF_049306965.1 Danio rerio
CTTGCAGCCGGACGTTGTGAATGGTGGCGATCTGCTGCGTCTCTAGACCGCTGTACAGGAACTCCAGCTTATAGGTCTCATCCAGGATCTGTCGTACACCACAATTCAATTCTTAACAATGATGCACCGGTAGACAATTATTTGGTGTGTGTGCTTAAAGGAGACCTATTATACCCCTTCTGACAAGATGTCGAATAAGTCTGTGATGTCCATCCATAGAGTGTGTATGTGAAGTTTCCTAATTTAATCCTTTAATCCTAATTGTGGCGTTTTGGTGACTGTCGCTTTAAATTTAAATGAGATTGTGCTCTTTACAAAAGAGGGCGAAGCTACAAATGACTGTGCATCAGCATAGTAACAAATTAAAAAACAAGACTAACGTACTATGCTAATGAGGGAGAGAGGGTCCCTAGTGGGCGGGGCTTTCCCCCTCTGATAACATGTACAAAGGGAGAATGTCCATCGAAGTGTTTCTGCAGACTGTTTACATCAAGTGTAATTAAAATAAAATTAAATTAACACATTTTTATCATTAAAGGTGGTTATATTCACACATATTGTTGCATAAAAGGTCCCCTTTTAAATTAATTTCTGTAGGACAAACCTGTCGAGTGGCTGTTGAAACTTTGGCGTTCTGTTTCAGACAGAGAGGAACAGCCATGGTCCATAACTTCTCCTGAAGAGCCTGGGATTGAACAAAATGGACAAAAAATGATGTATAGTCAACTTATGCTCACAATGAATGCATTTATATGACCAAAAATACAGCTTTAAATTGTGAAATGGTATTATCATGTCAAAATTACAGCAAGAAGGTCGCTGGATCGAGTCCCGGCTGGGTCAGTTGGAATTTCTATGAGGAGTTTGCATGTTCTCCCTTTGTTAGTGTGGGTTTCCTACAGTATGTGCCATAGGTGAATTGAATAAACTAAATTGGCCATAGTGTATGAGTGTATGTGTGAATGTGAGTGTGTGTATGAATGTTTCCCAGTACTGGGTTGCAGCTGGAAGGGCATCCGCTGTGTAAAACATATGCTGGATAAGTTGGTGGTTCAGTCCACTGTGGCGACCTCTGATGAATAAAGGGACTAAGCCGAAGGAAAATTAATGAATGAATATTTAGTGATTTATCATTATTATGCAAAGCTGCATTTCCAGGATCATTTCTACAGTCTTCAGTGCCACAAGGTCATTCAAAAATATGATTTTAACCATTTTTAATATTGTGGAGCTTATTAGTTTTGTTTTGGTTTTTAAAGTAATACTTTTATTTAAAAGGGCTACAATAACTTAATCTGAAATTAGTTCTGACATATGATTCACATTTCAAACAGCAGTAATATTGTGAAATACTCTTAGACGTTAAAGGGGAGTTTTTTAAGTATTTAAAAATGTAACTGAATTGATGTACTGGATTTAATGCACAGGTGTCAAAGCCAGTTCCTGGAGGGCCGCAGCTCTGCACAGTTTAGTTTCAACCCTAATTAAACAAACCTGATCAAACTAAATGAGTCCTACAGGCTTGCTTAAACCTACAGGTAAGTGTGTTGAAGCAGAGTTGGAAGTAAACATAGCAGAGCTGCGGCCCTCCAGGATCTGGCTTTGACACCTGTGATGTAATGGAACTTTTTTGTAATTTATTATCACCATAATTTAACCTTGTTATATAAACTACAGAACTATGCATGCAATTATAGTTGTGTTAATACAGGGTATCTGCAGTTTCTAAGAGTTATATTTAAGACTTTTTAAGACCTTATTAATACCACAAAAAAAAAATGTAAGACCAATTCATGGCACTAAATTTGCATAAAAAACAACAAATAATTACCATCCTTATTAATCTTCATTGTATACTGTGCTGCTGTAAACCAGAATAGGCTGGCTAAAATTGGCCAGATGAGGTTCACCTGTCATGCCAAATATCATCCAATTCCAGTCCTGGGCTGATCAGTTTGTGCATATCTGATAATGTACAGGTTGAGCAGAGGTCATAAGCTAATAAAGAGCGAAAGCCCAGTGAACTAAAAATCTTCATTACGGGGTCAGATCGATTGCATTTTTTTAGCCCTCTGAAACGCAGATTTAACAGGATATATGCAGCAATCCGAAAGATAATCAGCCTGAACCAATTAAATTGATTTAGCACGCCGCAGTTAATATTAACTCAAACCTTTTGAGGAAACCGATTGCAACAAACCATTTAACTAATTCTAATGAGTACTGTGAACTTAATCCATTTGATTAAACAAAGCAATTTGAGCATAGAAAAACCCAATAAATGAAGAGAACTCAACTTACATGGCTTTACAGTTCTCAGTTGGTTTAAGGCAAACCGAGGACATTCAAGTTTTGAGGAAACCAATTGCTGCAAACCATTTGAGTTAAAAACTAAATGGACAAATGAGTCCTGTCAACTGACTCTATTTAAGTTAAGGTAATGAGGTATTTAATTAAATCATTACCTTCAACACTTAACAGTTCAAAATTCAAATAAGTAAAACTTTAACTTTAATTTACTTTCAGTCAATTTTGGGTTAACTACACTCATTTCATTTGATAAAGTTGACTGTTGGGTTTTACAGAGTATTTATGCTTTTTTTGGAGTCAAACTAAATTTAAGACCTCGTAAAACCTGATTAAGACTTTTTAGTACCTTTTAAGGGCCTTCATTTTCTCATAATTGATTTATCAATTTTTAAAACTTTTAAAGATTTTTTTAAAGACTAATTAAGGCCTTTTTTATACTATGGAATTTAAATCTTCTTAAGGATGCATGGACACCCTGTTATAATCATAGTCATGTTATGCTATGCTATGTTATATTTAGCTTAGAACACAGTAGTAGTACTAATGCAGTATTAGATTCTGTGTAGTGTAGTATGCTTGTATTCACCTTAGTTAGCAGTAGTTGGCAGCGCAGGTATGTGGCACAGAAATCTGCAGATCCAGCCAACTCAGTCTGCAGCTCTCCCAGCCGCAGCAGATCTCTGCATAAGTAAAAAAATTCATCTTAACATATACTTTATTAAATTTGGATTCAGTACGATTTTTTAATGTTTTTGAAGGAAAGCTATTCTGCTGACCATCAATTTGAACAAAAAAACACAACAAAATATTAAATATTGCAATTTTTTTTTAAGATTTATTTTTGGCCTTTATTAGTGCATAGGACAGTATTTCAGACAGGAAGCAAAGTGGGAAAGAGAGAGGGGGTAGGAACAGGAAATGTCCTCGAGCCAGGATTTAAACTCGGGACGCCCTGAAGTGCTACTGCACCATATGTCAGTTTGCTAACCACTAGACTATTACACCGACAAATATTGCAATTTTAAAAAATACCTGATAGTAAACTCCAGCAGATCCTGAGCACCAGGTGTTTCTAGGTTTTGTAGAGCGCTGACCCGGACCAGGCTGTCCTGGAGGAAGTTCTTTGCCGACTCCAGACTGCCTGAACCCACACCAGACGCCTCCACACCTGAACTAGCCGTCTGCTTTCTGCCCGGCAGCTGACAGAGAGAGAGACAGCAAAGACATGGAAGATCATTCTAGAAATGATGAATTTATTCAATAATTGCTTCATATTGTTGTGGAATCATTGATGAAGTTAAGAACTCTTTTAATGAATAACTTGTAACATTATAAATCTTTTTTTTGATCAATTTGATGCATAATTGAAGAACAAAAAAATCTTTCTGAGGCCAGACTTATGAACATGAGAGCATATTATTCGTATATAAAAATAAAAGCTGTATGTAAGGTATGTTTCTCACCCTGAGGTGTGGTACGAGGTGGGATAAGCTGTCCCGCAAGTAGGCGTAGTGCCGAAACGTGTGATCTGAGAACAGGGCAGGCATCGTGGGGCAGGATTGGGCTGCGTTGAAGACCAGAACTAAAACAGCGATGTCTGAATAAACCCAGATAAGGAAAATTAACATATAAATATCAAAATCACATTTATTTATTTATTATTTTTATCTCATCTATATTAGATGTTTGAAATAATCTAAATAAATATTATAAACTATAAATATTCCAAAAAAAAATATTCAATGCAAATGCACTGAATGCATAAATTGTCACTTATTAAAGGTGTCTTATTATGTTTAAGATGCAAGTTCTTTCATATCGAAATACCTAATTTATCATTTATTGTGCTATAAATGTATGCAAATGCTTTTGGGTGGAAGGAAAAATAATATTTTTCAGTCTCTTTAAATGCAAATGACCTGCTTTTGATCCCCACCCCCTTCCAAAAGAAGGCGGAGTCTTTTACATAATTTACATAATGCTGATTATGTGCGTGAATGTAAACAGGTGGGGAAAAATAATCAGTATCAGTATAATAGATCTGTGCAACAGTGTGGACAACACACTACTAACACAATCTATGCAATCAACCTCCAACCCCTTGACCATTAATTATTTAATTATTATTTGAAAAAAAAAAATTAAAAGAGGACTAATAATTCTGACCTGACTATGTATATGTGATAATCTTTTTATATCTTTAAATTTAAAAGTGAACTTTGTATTTTGTACTTTCTAATCTTATACAGGGCTTTTGTTACGGTCATCTTATTTGACCGTTTTGGTCGCATATGCGTTCGAAATTTTATCTATGCGACCTCAAAATATATTTGGGTGCATTAGTGCGAGTGTATAAAATTGTTGTCATGCGACCGGTTTTTACAGCAAAATGTTCACCACATTTGCGGAATTAGGAGACATTCACACATTAAGCATCTTTGCACCTAAAACACCAAACGCAGCGCTCAGGAATGGTTTAAAATTGTTGACATGTCAACTTGCTGCAGTAAGCAAACCCCGCAATGCTTGCCCCACCTTCAAGCTCTTCTTATTGGCCCTCTGCACTACAACAGAACGCTAATGGATTGGTTAATATCAGCTGTCAATCACTCAGTTCCTATGACAGGGAGCTACAGCTGCGAAAATGTAAAGGTCTGGATACGAGAGAATGAAAACAACACTGACAGATTTAGCTTTAGAAACCACCTAAAATTACAAATAATCTGATCAGTGATCATGTAATGAACGTCAATCCAGCATTTACACTTTTCGAAGAGTGGGTAAAAGACTTCCAGTGTTTAAAGTCCGCTATGAAAAGGACTAAAGCATTCACTGTAAAGCTGGTGGGATGGAGTTTTCAGGTAACAGTGTTTGCCGCTGAATCTATACATTTTAAGCACAAGATGTTCTAACGTTATTTAATCCTTCATTTAATCGTCAAGATGCTGCCAGTCGTGCGACTGACACCGCGTTCACCATTGCTAAAAAGCATGCATTCACTGAGATGAAACTAATATTGAAGCTCATGAAAAGATTGTTACTGCTATTAAGATGACGTATGCAAATAATAAGTTTTATGCCAATATCATCTCAATATCAGACAGCACCCGTGAGAACAGCACAGTTACTATTGTTAATTCAGTTCATCTCATTCACGTCAAGCAGTGTGTGCAGGGCCGATGAGCGCATGCAGATCTTTATTTATTTGTTAGTTGTGATTAGAGTGTTAATATATAATAGAATCCGCTAATATAAAACATGTAGTAACGGTGCTCATTATTTTTGATGGGTGCGACTAAATTTTGTCTTGTGCACCTACATTTTTGAAGTTAGAAGCACCAGTGCTACTAAGAAAATTTTTTAAATTTTGAGCCCTGTTATATTATGTGATTCTGCATCAGATTTCAGTTCTGTTATGTGAACCACTTATAACAGGAAATCTGACAAAATTCCACACTTTAATTATAAACACTTAAGGTAATGCACAGGATACAGGCAGGGTCGTCCATGTCCGGCTCTGGAGTGTCGAAATATGGATGTGTGCTCAGTAGCTCTGGGACAATCGGCAGCACCAGGGTCGGGTGTCGAGCACCCAGAAACTTCAGACATCTAGGATGAAGACAGAAAAACAAATAAACCACAAACACTGAGAATGAGCCTGGATGAATGAGGATATACAGGAGGAGCCACTGAAACTGACTTCCAGACGGAGTTGCGGTCGGTGGGGTATTTGCTGAGGTTCTTCAGGAGCTCCAGGAGGGCCAGCTGGATGCATTCTTTAGTGGACACATTGGTGTAGCACAGCAGCTCGTGCAGAGCCTCGCGAATGTCCCGAGACGAGTCCTGAAATTAATTCATATCCTAATATTAGGCAGGGTATGAGGGAAATCAAGTCTAATTGTGATTTTCCTAATTAAAAATTAGCTTGCTGTCCATATATTTTAGAAAACGGGCTGGCCATGCCTGCACAACAAAAAAAGAAAGGTTTTATTTAAATATGGCTTAATATGACTTTTTATTATTTTCCAATAGGATTACTGCTATTATTACTAACTAAACAATCAAAATTATACATTATTGGAACTACCCAGCAAAAAGCTTGTCGCCTATCCAAGTTTTAGGAACAACAAATAATAACTTGACTTCTAGTCGATCATTTGGTATCAGAAGTGGCTTATATGAAAAGCAAAGGCCTCTAGATCAGTGGTTCTCAACTGGTTTGGCTATGGGACCCACATTAATGGTCATCAAGCCGCGACCCAAAACTTTAGGAACTATAATATAGTTTTAGGAATTATAATTAAATTGTATTTATTTGTTAACATTCACAAGTACTGACAGATAAATCATAAGAAAATCACCAAGACTTACAAATAAACAATATTTTATTGCTGTAATTAACGAAATATATGAAGTTAAAGAAATATTACAAAGTAAAAACGACAAAGAAAAACCATTAACTAAACTGAACTGTTAATAAAACTTTATCACTGATCCTGATGAACAGAAAAAAAACAGCAAATTAAAGCTCTTCTGCTTTTGTGTGGGCTTTCTTGGCCTTTGCTACACATTAAGCACAGTAAGATGGCAGAATGCCAGTTCTTGTTTTTAACATGAAGATGTTAGACACTTTTGTGATGCCCTCAGCTATTGGAGTCATCTTTGAAAACAGTCCACAGGTTTGTCCTTTCAAATGGGATTTTTGGTTTCTAAATGTCGTTTTAATTCAGAAGGTTTCATGCTCTCTTGTGAGAGCACCTGACTACATATAACACACTGAGGTTTTTAATTATGTTGCTATAACTAAATGACATTTCACATGTCAAAAGGTACGGTTGTCGCACGCACATTTCAAAATAAAAGTCTGATATATGCAAATTAAGTTAAAAATGAAACTTTTGTTGTTTTTTTGGCCAACATTCCGCGACCCACTGAAAATGTTCTTGCCACGACCCACTAGTTAAGGAACACTGCTCTAGATTACGCTTATTTTACCAAAATAAAATGATCAATGACAAGACTTCTGTTTATAATAATTTTATATTCTATGTAAAATACAGTCATTTATAATGATAGAGATAAAAATAATAATAATAATAATAATAATAATGACTATTATTATTAAAAGAAAATAAAATTTTCATTCATTCATTCATCTTCTGCCGCTTTTCCGGGGCCGGGTCGCGAGGGTAAAAAAAATCCTTATTAAAAATACTATATTTGATCACATCAACTACAGTACCATTGTTTAACTATAAGTTACATACAAGTTTACATTTATAACAGGATTGATTTTCGAATGTGGAGGTTGTACACTTCCCAACAAAGAGCACAAATGATGATTTAATTCATTTTAATTACTAAATTGCCTTTGGCTTTTTTGTTGCATTGATCAAACTGTTTTTGCATTAGCATGGACCAAATCATCTTGTTTTATTTATTTATTTCTGGACGAAGTACCTCGAGTACTGCGAGGACAGTATCCAGCTGGTCTTCTCTGAGGGTAATGTGAGTGGAGATCTGCCGCAACACATGGATGGACTGCAGTCGCACCTCCTCGATTTCATCATTAAACATGTCCACCAGAAAGTCCAGACACTTCTCTGCGAAGCTTCGTGATGACTGGGCTAAAGAACACAAGGCCTCGACTGCAGCGATGCGCACCTCTGTGGAAAACAACAGCAAATTAATAAGTGTCATGAAACAAACCTTCATCAACAGTGTTGTTTTCAGGGGCTTAGAAAGGGGGTGTTTTTAGCTGAGATCAGGTGGGAGGGTTGAATGCGGATTGCATAAAAAAAAAAAAAGAAAAAAAAAATTCATTTTGCACACAAACACACACGTTCAGTACCAATTATAGCCATGAGCACAAAAGGAGTTTTAGGGAAGAGATTCCCAACCTTTTCAGCCCCCAACCCCTAAAATAACAAAGCCAGTTACTCAGGACCACCATTATACTCTAAGGTATTTATAAATATACAAACATTGCATGCAATATTAGCATGTTGTTTTTTTAATGCAATTATCTGACCATTAACTACCATTTTTTTTTATCTTCTGTAGGTTATAGATGAAACATTGTAATTCTAACAGTTAAATAAAGAGTTTTCGAAATCACCAAGAGATCCCTTATTGTCCCACAACTGCCTCTTAAATAAAATAAAATTAAAATTAAAATAAAATAAAATAAAATTAAATTAAAATTAATTAAAATTAAGTAATGTACAGTGTACATTTATCAACATTCGCTAAAAATATAAATGTACCCAAATTAGCCCAAAGACTAGTTTTCATTGGTGGTCGCTTTGCCAGACGTTTAAGGCCATATCAATACAAATTAGCATAGTGCAAAAAAACAAAAGTGGTCAATCAAATTGGCTGATTTTAAAATGCCTACCATACATCTCATCCTCCAGGCCATGAACAAAAGCCCCACAGGCTCCAGAGTCGATGAGGTTTACACCAGAAGTGTCGACCTTTTCTTTGGGAGCGTCGTCGGCCCACCGGCGTCCGGATGAAAATTCTCCAGAAGCGTACAGTTCTTTGGCTCGCTCATGAGCAGTGCGTTTCCTCTGAGATTTAATGAGAAAACTATTTTAAAGCATTTCTTTAATGCGTATTTTGTGCATGTTTGTCAGTGTGTAAATACCCTGAGATCAGACATCAGCTTCTTGTCCAGAGTTTGCTCCAGAAAGTGAGGGCTGACTTGGTGCATCGAGCCCTGAGGGAAAGTAGCATGAAAAAGTCAGCGGTGAACTACTGAATAAGAAACAGGGTTCCCGCTCTAAGCCAAATATAAAACGTCCTGATATTTCCCTGACTTTCAGTGACTCATAAAAGGGTAACTGCAGGTTACAATTTAAGACAATTATGCTATTGTAAAGGCAGAAATTCAATTATGCTATTGTAAAAACCAATGCTATAGTAAGGAAGAAATGAAAACCATATTGGTAAGTATGATTAATAAATAAACTTAAAAGTTTTATTGAGATGGATTGTTGGAGATTTACATGGATGTTGTCCTGATTTACCAGGACATTGGAAAATAAGGACCCATTTTAAGGCAGTTTCTCCAGAGTTTAGTGATTCTGCAGTTGCTGAATCTAGATGTAGAGCTTGTAATTATTTAAATGAAACTGCAGATTGTTCCTCAGATTATAGTCAGCCGGGAAACATTTAAAATTCCTGCCACACCTTCTGTATGGTTTCATAATAAATAACATTATACAGAAAGTGCTCATCTGCACAGGCAAAACACGTGAAACGCTGTGATAATAACACAGTAATTAAAGTTATATTAAAATTTATTAAAATAAAGTTTTTTAGATGTTAGTTTCAGTATATCGATTAGCTAGTGTGCTACAAAACAGTGACAAAATTCCTGTTTAGAAGATATAAGGCTGATATAAATATCCAAAGCTTGCAGTTTGTCATTTCCACTTAAATTAACCAACGGTTTTATTCACATTACCTCGATACTTCAGTTTCTAATCAATCTTGACCAATCAAATGCTCTCTAGTATCTGACATGCCCCACCTCCTCCTCATGTGCTTTTCATTTGATGCGCTTGAGCTCAATCACTCTCATTGGCAGAGTTGTGATAAATAAAATAAAAAAACGCTATTGGCTGTTCTTTAAAAAAGGGGAGTGGCTACACTGTGTCCCGCTCACTCATTATGTCAAACATTGAATTAAAAAAATGCACATTTCAAAGCACTTCACGAGAAATTAAAAAATATACTCAATAAATGGGAAGTAATCCTAGATATTTTATGATTTGTACAACAAAAATATAAATTTGTCTGACTTTAAAATGTCTGGAATAGACTTTTAAAAACTTCATGATATTCCAGAAACTCCATGACCTGTGGGAATTAAGATTATAGTTATGTTATGTACTAACCAGCAGTTTTGCAGCTTGCACTCTGACCACCCACGAGCCGTCGCTGACCATGTGACAGATCTTCCCGAAGGAGTCGTCCACCAGCCGGATCTCCTCATTGGAAGACGGGATGGGAACAATACTATGAATTCACAAAGACATATCAGTGTTCGAACCTTCATTCTAGAGCTTCTTTGATCTAAATAATCAAACAATATACAGACTTTAAAAACATTTCAGAAACACAATATTATTAGGGAAATGATTCCCTTAGAATTTCTTACCTGTGTCTTTTATATGTCTACTGAGGCTTTTCATCAAGTCTGGATTCCTTACTTAGACCTTATTGATGCTTCTTTAAGCTGCATTTTGAGTTATGGTATGTCATAATTAAATTTATGTGTTTTATTTTAATATTATTTTATCTCTTTATATCTGTATGTGTATTTATGTATAAATATACATATATATATATATATATATACATATATATATATATATACATAAATACATATATATGTATAGTAGTTTTATTATGCATATATGTACATATTCTATTTATTAATTAATTAATAATAATTATTATTATTTTTTAGATTATTATTTATTATTATTATTTTTAAATTATTTATTTATTATTTATTTATTTTTTTAATATTTAGTGTTGCATTGTTATAAATGGGCATTGTCTGTTGGTGTGTTTCAATGTGTTTTGTAATTAATAGTAAAATGTTAATAAAAAGATTAAAAAAAAATAAAAAAACATTTCAGAAACATTTTAGCAATATTTCCCACCTCTCGGGATAAAGCTGGCTCAGGACCCAAACCATCTGCACTGCTGCCGAACGAACCTGCTCATAATCATCACTCAAGAGCTTACAAGCCTGATCATAAGACAAGACATTCATAAATTAGAGATCAGACATGAGCTTAGTAATCCCACGAATAGAGCAATTCAAAATAAAAGCATGCATAACTGTTCAAAAGTCTGGAGTCAGCAAAACTGCATTAAACTGAAGCAACAGTAAAACTAAATATGTATGATATATTGTGTTTAATTAAACTATATTCATTAAATCATTCATAAAAACGTATAATGGTTTCCACAAAATAAAATGAGGCATCACAACTAATTGATAATTAATCAGCTAAACAGTATATTAGAATGATTATTGAAAGACCATGTGATGCTGAAGACTGGAGTGATGACACATTTGGACACCAAGTTTTTGATCAGTAGCGTAATGTAAGTGTATTTTGTCTTGACCTGGTTATAAATAGTCTGCTGAATTTTCATCCCTCTTTCATGTAGCTGCAGCTGATGGGAGAAAGAAATCCACTCAGTTAAAGTTAAAATAACAGTCCATAAATGCAGTTTTAATACAGAAATTGGTCCCACTTTGTATTAAGTGGTCTTAACTATTATGTACTTGCATTACAAATTAAATACAACGTACTTACTGTGTTCATAATGTATTGCAGAACAGTTCTGGTGGTCTTGGGGTGGGATATGGGTAAGGTTATGGACAGGTTTGTTGGTATGGGGAGGTTTAAGGGTGGGTTGACGTGTAAGGGATGTTCAACAGTGTATTTACACAATAAGTACAATGTAAGAACTGATTCATTTCAGCGCAAGTACATATTAGCTAAGGCCACTTAATATAAAAAAGGACCCAAAGCTTTTCTCCATAATATAGTTGATACTGTGGGGCATAATTTACTGATTGGGAAGAGGGAAGTTTTAGAGATTGGCCTCTCAGATATAAACTTCATCGGGGCCAATCCTGTCCATGTCTGCCAGACCAATGCACACAATTTGACCCACAATAACTGTCACCCCGCACATGACAATGACATGTTCGACTTAAAAGATTGCCAATCTTCAAGGCTTTGGTGCATAGTTTTAAGCTTGATTTCATTTTACAGAAGACAGATGTCAGATTGTAGCTGAAGTGAAAAAGTTTGAGGAAAAAAAAAACATTAGGTGCAATTGTTTATGTAAAAAACATAAAACAATAAAAGTATGTTTTATTATTTTGCACAAAAAATATATATATTTTTACAAAACCTCTTTTAGACTAAAATTTAAAAAAAAAAGGCTAAATATCTGAATAAATTATATTCCAAATTTAAAGTTGATATCTCAAAAAAAAAATTATTTGGCTGCAGTACCAGACATGACCACTAGATAACATCCAGCTTCCGTTGATGACCATAGAAGAGCGCCCCCTTTGTTTTGAGTAATGTGAACTGTACTTTTTCATACTTTTAACAATTTTTGTAATGTAGTATGGGACGTTTGGTGGCATTTGATTTGAATTTAGCCTCTAAAAACCATTAAAATCTTTCTACATGTTGATTGCTTTAGCTAAGTAATGCTTTACTACTCTGATGAATATCCTTGTTGCAAATTAATTAGTAACTGTTGCTCAGTAAGATCTATCAAAAAAAAAAAAACATCACCAGTTATGGAAAATAGAAGTTTGAAGCTTTTAAATTATATATAGTTTGTCATAATAGCTATTAGGTTTAGATTACAATATTATAGTTTAAAAACGTAACCATAAATGGTCCCACATGTTGAGTTTGATCCCTTGAATGTTGAGGGATTAAAGCAGTGCAAGAGGATGACATTGCAAAAATAACAAGCTAAAATTTTGTTTAAGGTATAAAAACATAGGAAACTATTTATTTTGCTTTCTCTCTGGCATTCTAAATCATAGAGCAGCTATATAGCTCTTCTAGTACCATGGCTTTGATGGCGGCGGTGCGAACACGAGGGTCCTGATCCTGAAAATAGTCGCTGATCAGACTCAGGACATCCCGTACAGCAGATGTTTGTGCTCCGGCTCCAGCTCCAGTGTCAGTCTCTTTACTGAGAGGCTTATCAACCGTCCCTAGACAGCCCAGCAGCTGGAGACACTTATTCCTCACCCCGAAATAAGTGCTCGACAGATGCTGAGGAACACAAACACTGAATGTAAGAAACATATTTCTAACTTTTAGCCTGTTTTAACATTGTAATAGCATGAATTAGCACGCTGCCCTCATGTTTCTAATATGATTTAGCATTGTGTTGCTTGCTAGCATAACATTTATAACATGTTTTAACATGGCTTACAGGTTTTAAGATGTTGCAAGTACTAATTATGACAGTGTATGTTTTAACATAATGAACTAACCCATTTTAATGTAAACATGCTGCTGCTGTGTTTTCCTGTTAACATTGCTTAAATGTTTTAACAATGTTAACAAAATGTTGGCATGACTGAGCATTTTTACTAACACGTTTTAATACTCAGTCAGTGTTAATAATTTTTGCGAACATGTTTCAAACATGCTTAACACATTGCAAGCATGAATGAACATGTTGCTAACATGTTTTAGCACAATTTTAAATGTTGTTAGCGCATATTAACATACTGCTGTTATGTTTGTAGCATGTTTTAACAGGTGGCTAATGCTTTAAATGTGTTGCTAACACAAACTCACTGATTTAAAATGTTAACATGATTTTAACACGCTATGCTATTATGTATTTAACTTTGATAACACATTGTATGGATAACAAAATTAAAATATTTTATAACATATTTCTGACATGTTTTTCTTACATTTTGCTAATTATATTTTAACAATGCATATGTAGATGGTTATATGCACTCACTGGCCACTTTATTTGGTACACCTGTCCAACTGCTCGTTAACGCACATTTCTAATCAGACAATCACATGGCAGCAACTCAATGCATTTAGGCATGTAGACATGGTCAAGACGATCTGCTGGAGTTTAAAATGAGCATCAGAATGGGGAAGAAAGGTGATTTAAGTGACTTTGAATGTGGCATGTTTGTTGTTGCCAGATAAGCTGCTCTAAGTATTTCAGAAACTGCTGATCTACTGGGATTTTCACGCACAACTATCTCTAGGGTTTACAGAGAATGGCCCAAAAGAGAGAAAATATCCAGTGAGCGGCAGTTTTGTGGGCGCAAATGCCTTGTTGATGGCAGAGGTCAGAGGACTGGCTGGAGCTGATAGAATGTCAACAGTAACTCAAATTCGCATCATGGATGTACAGCCGACAAATCTGCAGCAACAGGTGCTTGGACCAAAATCTCTGAGTAATATTTCCAGTGCCTTTGTTAAATCTATGCCATGAAGGATTAAGGCAGTTCTGAAGGTAAAAGGGATCCAACCCAGTACTAGTAAGTGTGCCTAATAAAGTGGCCGGTAAGTGTATATGGAAATATACAAATTCGGAAAAATTTCCAAAACACAAATAGAAAGCACTCAGAAAAAGAAGCTTAAATCGTAGAACAACTTTATAAATCCTGATTCTGTTTCATAGCAATATGAATAAAAATATTTAAAATGTTAAAGGTGTAGTTCAGCTCAAAATTTACTCAACCTTTTCTAGTTTAAAACGTAATAATCTATTTCTTACGCTAAACACAAAAGCGATATTTTGAACCATGCAAAAACCTGTAACCACTGACTTCCTTAGTATTTTATTTTCCATCTATGGAAGTCAATGGTTACAGGTTTTCAGTTTTTTCAAAACATCTTATTTAGTTTTAAACAGAATAAAGAAACTCGGAAAGGATTGAAACCCCTTGAGGAAGAGTCAATTTAAATTTTTGCGTGAACTATCCTTTTTAAAAAATCAGTATCAGCATTTGCATTTTGCAGTATATTAAGAATAAAAATCCTCTTAGTTATCGCATTCACCTTGCACGCTACATCTATGAGCCTCTGAATGACAGCAGTCTTGTCTGGGAGTTGAGTACCGATGATCAGCAAAGTGTCCAGAAGCTGCGCCAGAACCTGATGAGACTCTAAAACAGCACAAAAAAAAACTTTTTCACATATAATTAATGTTAACTAATCTATGCTTACTAGAGAAGCATAGTCTACATGCTTACATTATATTCAGGATTCAATATAAGATAAATGTATGAGACAAAAATTTACATGATTTTTGTTTTTAGCAACACATATATATTATTTTCCTGCGGCTTTAAACTAAATATGAAAGGATTTTACACTTACTTTCAGTGTTCAGTGTGTTAATAGCATCATCCACTATGCAGTCTGAAGCAAAGCCTTGTGTTTTGGATAATAAACCCAGTAAAGATGCGATCTTGAGCCTCACCGAGTTATCAGACTCCTGTAGACCACATTAAAACAGAACTATAATGTACTTGCCTTTAATACTGCAGATAAATTCAAAAGTTTTGTATAAATCAATTCAGAGAAGCAAAACCATTAAATTTTTTTGTTATATACAAATATTGTGCAAAATAATTATGCATTTTAACAATCAAACAAATATTATGTGTGTATGTGTATATATACAGTGTGTCCCACTGGGCATGGGACAATAACGGTGTTCAAGGTATACCACGGCTTGGAAAAGTCAAGGTTTTAAAACCGCCAAAATGTTCTGCTATACCTTTCCTAAGGTATGAGTGAGATTTTTTTATTTACATTTTTTTTGTTTTTTAGGACAGCAGTATCTTTAGCAGTAAAGATCACCAAATGTGCCGTTTTAAATTGTAAAAAAAAGGCTGTATTTTTTAAACAAATGAAGACAGCAGAAATCAATAATTCATTTGAATTCCTAAGCCTGACATGTTTACTGCTCCAAAATATTTTAAATGTTTCCTAAATTAAAATACATTGTGTACTAAGGGGAAAAGGTTTGTTTTTTACCCAGACATTTAAAAAATATATATTTTAGAGCAATAATCTCAATACCGTGAAACCGTGATATTTATATCCAAGGTTATCATACCATCAGAATCTTATACCGACCCATGTCTACTTGCCACAGGTTTGTAATATACTTGAGGTGGTAGCCAGATTAAAACACATGCTTTACCCCAGGCACATAAGTTCAGGTTGCTTTATTGGCATGACATTAATTGCCAAAGCATTCATCAAATTAATAACATATACAGCAAATGAGAATAAATGACAGAATAAAAAATTTAAATAGACAAATTCTCTAAAATGGATCATTATTAATAATTAATTAATAACTAGAATAAAAAGTGTAGAGTAAGTACATCGTAATCTAAGTGTATTTAAAAAAGACAAATGTTGATCGAGCATTTCTGCTAAAATATTCAATTTTTTTTTTATATTTTGCAGCCAGTTTACATGTTATTTTGTCCTCTCTGAGTATGTAGTTTTAGATTAAAGAATCTATTATTTACTTTTTTCTCAGTCTGGCGACTGTGCTCACTGTCAGCTGTAAATCCAAGCAGAAAGTAGTCTTTAATAAAAGAGTAATGCAAAAACGCAACAACTTTAGAAAGCAAAAGAGACATTTTAGAAGATTTAGAAGAAAAAAACAGCCAGAGTGGCCGGACACATTTTTAAGCCTTAAAAAGGCGCATCGATGTGGGTCTGTGCAGAGCGTTGTTGACAGTTATATCCAAAAAATAAATCAAATATACTTAGCTGACCGTTAATATACCTGGGCGGCCCGCCAAAGTAAAGTCTATGGCTGCGTCCGAAACCGCCTACTACTCAGTAGGTACTGCATCTGAATTTAAACGTACTACTCAGCCGTTAGAAAAGTACGTTCTATACAGTATGAATGTAAAAAGTATGAATGGAATTCGGACGTACTACATCCACAATTTTGTCATAGTCACGTGACCTACCTGCATCAGTTGCATCGCTTTACTCTCATTCATGAATTCTCTTGCGGGGCATCATGGGATAGCGCAGCATGCATGGGATGCGCACTCCAGAATCTCGTCGGAAGTAGCAAGTCATCCGGGTACTTTTTGCATACAGATTTTCGAATTCTATGAATTCGGACGTACTACTCGGCTCGCATACTGATTTTAGCGTACTATATAGTATGAAAGTATGCTGTTTCGGACGCAGCATTTGTGTAAGAAGCACTGGTATATACATATATAGCTACTCAGATATTTTCTATAATAATTCAAATCTTCAAATAAAAAGGTTACATTTGTCAATTGCATATCTTACAATTACTTAAAAAAAATATATATATATATATTATATTTTACATTATATTTTATGCATATCATTATCCTATATATATATATATATATATAGGATAATGATATGCATAAAATATAATGTAATTTCCTCCAAACATTTCATGCTTTGTTACATACGATGATTAACTTTCTTATTTAGGTATAAAAATTTGTAATAAACCACCCAGTTTGACTCAAACTCAAAGAACTACATTTCATTTCTATTGCCTATGCATTGAAAAGTTATATAAATTGTAAGTAGCATTGAGTGAAGTAGTTGGAAAAGTAATTAAAATAGAATTTTTATGACATAACTAGTAATAAATTGCTTTTTTGAAGTAACTTTTTAATTAAGTCTACACTATGATTTTTAAAACTTTTAACAGCTACATCTCATGCTACAAATATATAATAAATTGAATAACATACTGAAATATAACAAATATATTTAAAAAAAAAAAGCATAACAGGGTCACTGTAATGTTAATATCGAGGAAGATAAATTTGCATGTTTGAGTGTTTTTGATTCTAATACCTTATAATAGTGCTCGAGCAGTATGCGCACCACTCCCTCCACGCTCTCAGCCTCCACAGGTTTGCGTGCAAAACTCAGCAGGTACTGCAGGGCGTCTGTGGGGTTGGTGGCTTTACACAGGTCAATGTGAAGAGCTGCAGATTTACTGGGTTTGGTCAGCCGAAGCTTCTTTGAAGGAACCTCCTCAAGAGTCACCTGCTGAAAAACAGAACATCACAGGATTTTTAATTAACAAAAGGAAATAATGAGTAATCTTAGGAGAACACAATGCATATATATATCCTCTCTAAATGTAAATTAGATCAATAATAGCATTACTTTAGAGTTTGAAAATTCAATTCATCTTTATTTCTATACTGCTTTTACAATATACATTGTGTCAAAGAAGCTTAAGTTCTAGTAAATTCGTAAAGTTCAGTTCAATTCAAGTCATCTTTATTTCTATAGCACTTTTACAATGTTTAATTTTCACTGCTGAAAGTCCAAACACTTATAAGCAAATCTATCCATGCGCAGCTCCACAAATCCCAAACCAAGCAAGCCCGTGGCGACAGTGGCGAGGACTGATACACCGTTGTGCTGATGTCCACTGCATCGAATTTAGGTTGCACAGAAATTAATAAATAATGCTTGAATGATAAAGCTTGAATGACTCTGCTTCCAAACACAACAATATAAAAATACATATATAAATAAAACATAAAGATATTGCTGTTGCCTTATTGTTTTTGGGTTTAACTTTTAAAGAAAACTTTTTATAAAGAAAGAATCTACAATCAAAATACATTTACTTGTAAAAGACAAGTACATTAGAAGTCTTGTTTTATGTTTAAATTAATAAAAAACAAAGAGAGACTGTGATTAAAACAAACTAAACTAAATCTTAAATTAAATTTTAATATTATTTTTTTGTCCTGTTTCTAGTTCAAATATTTACAAATACTTAAATCTAGAAGCATTTTCTAGACAAGCAAAAAATACTGCCATGTTTTTAGAAATAATGAGTCAAAATTTAGTGAGGGTTATTTTAAAACAATCAAAATAATCTAGTTTTTTCCTTTTGACATAAGATTATTTTGCTTTTGCTTTTTTTTTAAGAAAAACTCACTTAATTTTGACTCAATATTTCTTGAAAACAGACATTGTGATTTGGTTGTCTTAGAAAAATTGTAGATATTTGGACAAGAAACAAGCAAAAAAATAAATAAATTTTTGCAGTGTTTTGCTTCTTGTGGTAAACATAAACGTGTATCATTATTTCAATAAAAACACTTTTTCTCAAAAAACAAGACTAGTTATTTAAGTTAATCAACTGCACATTTATTTGAAGATGTTTTTATATGTCAGTTGTAAAACAAAATATTTAGGAAATTGGTTTTGAAGTGCAAGCAAAAAAATATATATATATTTCCCCTGACTGTGCTCTAAATCGCCTTTTTAGGACCAGCACAATCCCTAACAGAGATGCCAAAAGTAGGACTGGCAGGCCAAAGTTGGCCCATTGTAACCTTTGATTTGGCCCACCATCAAACCAAAGAAGAAAGTGAGACTGATGGAGAGGGTTAGGTCGAGTGCCTTTAACACAATTTTTAATTTGATGTAAACGTTTTATTGCTGAGCTACAATTTTTTTTATTTAAATGTTGTATATTAATCTGATATATATATATATATATATATATATATATATATATATATATATATATATATATATATATATATACTGTCAATAAACAGATTGAGTACTATGCAGAAGACATTAGTGAGCAAATCAATGCAACAACTGGTGTAATTTTATTAGAAATTAAGATTATTTTGTTTTTACTGTAATACGTTTATTACAAAATAAAATAAAAGCAAGTAAAAAAATAAAATAAAGTATTAGTAAATATAAAGCAATGTTTTCTAGTCATTGTTAAACATTATTTAATAAATTAGGAAATTAGCCATGGAAACTATATTTGCCTTTGGTCCACAAGCCTCAATCAAGTTTGGTTTTTGGCCTTTGTAAGAAAAAGTTTGGGCACCGCTGCACTAAAAGAACAATAACAACGTGATAAGTTCTGTAATATTCTAAATATGCCTTAATAAGAACAAATACGAAAATATTTGCGTTAATAAAGACCTAGAATTACAAGTATTGTGCTAAAAGCTTTTTAATACTTTAACCCATAAAGAACAGTTTCTGGAAATGAGAAGTCATTCATTCATTCTCTTTCTGCTTGGTCCCTTTATTCATTAGAGGTCGTCACAGCGGAATGAACCGCCAACTTATCGAGCATGTGTTTTACACAGCAAATGCCCTTCCAGCTGCAACCCATCACTGGGAAGTCATTAAAATAAATGAAAATTAAAGTGACAAGGAAATGTAACATTAAGTGCAAACTTCGAATAAAATAAACACAAATGTAAGTGCTTTTACACAAACAAATCCTCTATCACCAGACTAAAACACACTTTGAATGAAACCATTTAACATTAATGGATTAAATAGTTAACGACACAATAATAACGGTTAACGTACATCAACAATCACACTCAAGCTAGCCAAGGGCCAAGGGCTAGCTGTTTCACATTCATTCCAATAAACTACAATTATATTAACGTAACCAGAAAAAAATATAATACGACATTATAAATCAGTATATGTCATGTTTATAAGTTCACCTGAGAAACTTTAGAGAATTCTTCATAAACTCGTTTCTTCAGATGAGCTGCCATCGCTGTGTTTATCCTTCAACACGGCTGCGCTTCTGCTCTTCTTCGCGCATGCGCGGTTTGTCGGCCGCAGAGTTTTGCAGGAGTACAGCGACACTACATGGACGGAAGAGTTCAGAAAATACAATAGCACAGTTTTAAAAGCTTTTAAAGGCGCCATATTATCAAAATCATTGGCTAGTTAAATAATAAGACTTGAGTACATGGAAATAGCATACGGTAAACCATTGTTTACTCCTTGTCACGCAAATGAGTGTGGAATCCACATCAAAATTAGGCCAATAGGAACAAAATAGACTTTTACATTGCACAGATATTTAAATATTGTTGTGAGAAGTATAATATTTAAGCGCAAACTTTTTCTTATGAAGGGCCAAAATCCAAGCTTGATTGAGAGCTGTGGGCCAAACGTAAAGCTCTACGCGCAGCTAGAGATTTAGTGGGTAGCACAATCGCCTCACATCAAGAAGGTTGCTGGTTCGAGTCCCAGTTGGCATTTCTGTGTGGAGTTCGCATGTTCTCCTTGTGTTGGCTTGGGTTTCCTCCTGATGCTCTAGTTTCCCCCACAAGTCCAAAGGCATGCGGTACAGGTGAATTGGGTAGGCTAAAGTGGCCGTAGTGTATGTGTGTGAATGAGTGTGTGTGGATATTTCCCAGTGATGGGTTGCAGCTGGAAGGGCATCCGCTTTGTAAAACATATGCTGGATAAGTTGGCGGTTCATTCCGCAATGGACCCCTGATAAATAAAGGGACTAAGCTGGAAGGAAAATGAATGAATGAATGAATGAATGAATGAATAAATGAATGATACTAAAACTGCTGGATATGGCAAATAATTTTCTTAACATAATTTGCACCTTTATTGATCAATTAACAAAGTAAAGCTGACAATAAGTACAGACAAAACTGTACAGACAAATTATACATATATGGCACAAATTATAGCAATAATAATATAATATTTTAAGTCCGCTATTAATTATATTTCTTATAAAAACACATTGGGCATTCATGAACAGATCACGTAAATTCTGAATGGAGGGAAATAGATTTTGGATGCTAGCATCTGGCAAATACATGTTGAAATGTTACACATTACACACAGTATATACAGTTGAAGTCAGAATTATTAGCCCCCTTTGAATCTTTTCTTTTTTAAATATTTCCCAAATGATGTTTAACAGAGCAAAGACATGTTCACAGTATGTCTGATAATACTTATTCTTCTAAAAAAAGTCTTATTTGTTTTATTTCGGCTAGAATAAAAGCAGTTTTAATTTTTTAAACACCATTTTAAGGTAAAACTTATTAGCCTCTTTAAGCTATATATTTTTTCAATAGTCTACAGAACAAACCATCGGTTAACAAGAACTTGCCTAATTACCATAACCTGCCTAGTTAACCTGATTAACCTAGTTAAGCCTTTAAATGTCACTTTAAGCTGTATAGAAGTGTCTTGAAAAATATCTAGTCAAATATTATTTACTGTCATCATGACAAAGATAAAATAAATCAGTTATTAGAAATGAGTTATTAAAACTATTATGATTAAAAAATGTGTTGGTAAAAAAATCTGCCAAGGTTAAACAGAAATTGGGGGAAAAAATACACAGGAGGGCTAATAATTCTGACTTTAACTGTATTAAATTATCATTACTAAGACTTTTTTATTACTAGTTTTTATTACACAGCTGTCTGGAATACTCACTTCTGATTGGTCAGTTGTGACATTTCAGGGTATGTTTTCCCAAAATAACAACCGCTAAATAACACAGACTCACATTCTGAGATCTCAACCTCCATGATGTACTTTATGCCTAACAAAAAGCATAACACTAATATTTTATTCAAAACACATTCCTAATAGTATCAAATGCAGACTAATAATAACACTATTTCTTTTAAATTTAGCTGAAATTGAATGAAGTAAAATAAATCATAATGCTTTAATAAACCTTGTATGCAAGAGTGCAAGTGTATTTCCAGCCCTAGACGATTACTCACTGAAGATAAGCAGGGCTGAGCCTGGTCAGTACCTGGATGGGAGACCATTTGGGATAACTAGGTTGCTTTTGGAAGTGGTGTTAGTGAGGGCAGCAGGGGGCGCTCAACCTGTGGTTTGTGTAAGTCCTAATGCCCCAGTATAGTGAAGGGGACGCTATACTGTCATTGGGTGCTGAGTTTTGGATGAGACGTTAAAGCGAGGTCCTGACTCTCTGTGGTCATTAAAAATCCCATAGCACTTTTCATAAAGAGTAGGGGTGTAACCCCAGTGTCCAGACCAAATAATCTCTCGGCCCTTAATCATAATGGCTCCCAATCATCCCCATCCACCAAATTGGCTCTATCACTGTTTCTCCACTCCACCTATATCTGGTGAGCGCACTGGCACCGTTGTCCTGTGACTGCCAAGTGGATGCTGCACACTGGTGGTGGTGTGCACTTTGGGTGTATGGCCATACACAATAAATGCGCTATATAAATACACATTACATTACTTTACACATTCCATAAATGTGAAGAAATAAATATATAGAAAAATACACTAGAAACATTAGTATTCATGTATTCTATGGCTGCATTTGTTTATCTGCGTAAATTTTTATTATTCGAATAGCAAAAAAATGTTAAATGAACTTTAAGCTTTACTATCATTATAATCTCAAATAATTGCAATTAGATCATATAACCACAATCAGATGATTGGTCAATAATACACTAATCTTAGCCAGAATAATACTTATCTTTACTAAAAGGTTTATTCCTGTAATTTTCTTTAAAGGACAACTATTTTACCTCTTTTTCAAGATTTAAGACAAGTCTTTTGTGTCTCCAGAATGTGTGTCAAGTTTCAGCTCAAAACACCCATCAGATTGTTTATTAGACCTTATTTATATAGAAATTTTCAGCTCTGAACACATTGTAGCTGTTTTTGTTGCCTGTGCCTTTAATGCAAATGAGCTGCTTCTCCACGCCCACCATTCCGTGCCAGAGCCACAGAACTCTCTCTGCATTGCTCTGATGGGTGTAGCTTTCTCCTGCTGCGTCTCACGTCAGATAAACAGCACAGTGACAGACAAGAATGAAGCAGATCTCCCTTACTACAGTAAGAACTTTCACAATGATTATTTGATGTATTTGCTGTGGAGTTAATTCAAGCCTTTCTGCAACGATGAGTCACACACAATGTTGTTTCTCATTCTTGAGGTGCTGCTGATCACAGTGAGCTGAACAGATCTTTTAATCCCGGTTGCTTTGCGCACATCCTGTCTTGTTGATAAGATTATACGGGTTACTACGAAGATATGTTAATATGCGGCTGTCAATCAAACCAGTGGGCGGGGAAACCGCACTCCTACATACCGTTGTGGTCGGCCTCAAGATGGGAGGGATTTGGATCCTATTTTAAACTTAAAAAAAGAGACTTATTGTGTTTTTATCATCCCAATATGACTGTGGACACACTATACCTGCACACAGTTCTGTCCAAACAGCTTACAAAAGATGATTTTCATCATAGGTGCCCTTTAAATGTTTCAGAGACATTCATGTACATGCTTTTTTATGCCACATGACAGGACAGTAAGACCAGAGTCAATATTAAACAAGGGCTGAACACATCCTGACAGATAAAAAAATTATTACCCATCATTCACTGACGACCGTCTGTCATAATTTGGGTAATGTTGGTTTTATAATCACACATCAGACTTTCTCCTCAATGATATAATTTCAGAAAAGTATTGTTTGCAAATTCTAAATAGAGAAATCATATAAGGACGGCATGGTGGCTCAGTGGTTAGGACTGACACCTCACAGCAAGGTCGCTAGTTCAAGTCCCGGCTGGGTCAGTTGGCATTTCTGTGTGGAGTTTGCATGTTCTCCCCGTGTTGGCGTGGGTTTCCTCTGGGTGCTCCATTTTGCCCCACATTCCAAACACATGCGCTTTAGGTGAATTGAACAAGCTAAATTGACCGTAGTGTGTGTGTGTGTGTGAATGCAAGAATGTATGGGTGTTTCCCAGTACTGGGTTGCAGCTGGAAGGGTATCCGCTGTGTAACTATCAATTGCTATATTCATAATATTATTATATTACATTATAATATTTGCATAGTCGGATAAAAAATAGAGGTTTCCAGCCTCTACCACCAGGTGAAAACGAGTTTATAGAAGAAATCATAGCTCTTGAAGAGAAACCCTTTGTCTACGCTGTGCGCTTGAATCTTTACTTTATATCCTTTGGCTTCTATGTCCATTTTGACGCAATCTAACAGATCCTCAACAGACGCTGGAGCTTTCCACGGACCAAAGCTCACCACAGACTCTCTGGGAGCGTCCAGGCTGTCGATAGCATCATTATATCTGGATAAATCGTCTTCTGTCCTCAAAACACACACGATTATGTTGGAGTGTCGAGAAGCGATGGCCTCAGCTCTGGCCACACGTACGATCACCTCCAGGTTTTCTCGATAATTGGGCACGCGAGCTAAAAACTGCTGCCTTCCGACGGTCTCTCCGAAAAACTGCGGCGTCTCCTCGATGGCTTTGACTAGAGGTTTGATGTCGTAGTAAATTGCCTCCTTGTGCACCTCCTGTAGGTGTTCACAGGGGAGTTTTTCTGTTCGGAGATACTCCAGGATGTGTGTGAAAAGTGTCCCGTCACGATCTATGAAGTAGCGACCCTCAGAGTCCATACGCTTGCTTGATCCGTTAATCAGCTCCGCCAGGGTGGAGTTCGGGAATTTACGGATGGTTCCCAGTGTCGTGCTAAACACATGACCTCCTATGTTCAGATGCACAACCTGCGATTTCTGTAGGGAAAGAGAGAACATATGCACTTTAGAAAGAAATATAGTTGATACCAGTGTTAAAGGTAATTATTTTTTTGTTCTTCTCTTGCTTTATTTTCTCTCTCCCCCCTTTCTCAGGCTGCATGGTGAGCAATCTACATAGATTGCAGATTCCACCAGTATAGAAATGTCCAGGTGCTAACCCAAGCCCTATCATACACCGACACAATAAGGCACAAGACGTGTGCGTGTGATTTGTTGCTATTTTCAGACCAGTGCAATTCTAATTTTCACATTTTGCACCATGTTGTTTAAATAGCAAATCCATTTGCGCTACTCTGTGGACTCATGGGTGTGCTGGTCTGAAAAGGAGGTCTTTTATCGTTGCCGCATTTCTATTTTGAGAAACGGAAATAGACCATTGACCAACTAAAAGCTGGTCTAAAGTTCAGCGCAGATCGTGTTAGCAGCAATACACAAATATCTTTACATATGAAAACAATTAAAGAATTAAAAATGTTACAAAAATTATTATTTTCTACATAAATATAAAAACATTACCTACACACCTTCTACATGCCTCTGTAATGGAGGCCAGCCAGGCGCGGATTGGCCAATCGGGAGGACCGGGAGAGTTCCCGGTGGGCCGTTTCCGTTTTTTGGCCGCGAGGGCCGGTGTTTCTAGCTGCTTGCACTCTCAGCAGTCGCACTTTTTTTAAATTTATTTATTAATTGGACCATAGCCTCACTCTTTTTATTCATTATTTTGCCGAAGCTCTGCTCTTCTTATATTATTGCCTCGCAACCCCATGAGCAAAATGCAGCCTGCAGGGTAATGATGTAACTATCATTCCGGCCACGGAAGCGTAACAGCGCTCTTGTGGTCCAGTGGTCAGCACGTTCCTTACGACGTGTTCGATCCTTACCTGAGGAATTTTTTTTTTTTCATTTTTATTGTTAAGGTTGTTGAACATTAGAAGTTCTAAAGCAGCTTTTTTCTTAAAAAAGACGTGATTATAATAATTACTTATTTTAATATAGTCAGTCGTGAACTGGGGTGGGCCGGTCTAATGCTTGAAACTCCAGGTCTGAAAAGGAGTCCCACTCCGGCCCTGAGGCCAGCCAGTAAGTGCTGTGCAGGTAAACCTCACTCCTCTGACCTCTAAAGGTGCTCTAGCGACAGATGCTAGAGAGGCCATGGTCTTTATCCTCCTTGGTAGAGCAACCAATTCCCATGTGGAAGGTCACCCGTTTGATACCAGTTCGAAGCGGATTGGGTGGCATAGGACCGGCAGGGTTACATTGGTGCCATGACCCGGAAGGGAGTGAGGTTTAGGGGGGTGAGTGTAATTATAATTCCACTACTCAGAATGACAATTAGAAATATCTGCAATTACAATTGTACTAGTACGAAATCAGATTGGAGATATCTGCAAATATATTATGATTAGTCATATTCCTCCATTGACTTCCATTGAAAAATATTTGCAGATATCTCTAAATGAGTTTTGATTAGTCACAATTGTAATTAGAGATATCTCTTACTGAGTTTTTACTAGTCATAATACATTTAGAGATATCTTTAATTCATCATATTTAGAGATATTTACAAATATATTTGAAGATATCTCTAATTAATTTACTAATAGTCGAATTACAGCTGTAGATATCTTAAAATGGATTTTTGACTAGTAAAAATTCATTTGGAGATATCTCTAATTACAATTGTGACTAGTCAAAACTCATTTAGAGATATCTGCAAATATTTTTCAATGGAAGTCAATGGAGGAATATGACTAGTCAGTCATAATATATTTGCAGATATCTCCAATCTGACTAGTCGAATTATAATTATGACAAGTCAAAATATAATTAGAGATATCTCTAAATATATTTATCGATAGTCAGAACATAGTTTAAATGCTAAAACGGCTTGCCATACGCTCTCACCCAGTATCACAGTGGAGATTTCTCTAGTTATATCCTTTCAGTCGTTTGTTATGCATTGACATGCAGTCAAATATTTCGCCAAACAGTCCTTAGGGATGCGGTGACGCAGTCAGATATTTTACCGGACAGATCCGCCACTTTTGGCGCTAATAAACAATAATAATGGTCTCGTGCTGCAGGAATGAGGAGGTCTGCTGAAGGCGCGCAGCTGTAGTGTTATGAGGAGTTTGTGTCTTTAATAAACTACGGCAGTTTGCGTTCACTGAACAGTAAGAATGATTAATAAATCCATATGAAACAGCCCCTTAAAAGTCACGTATCGCTTTCAGTTTCGGGCTTTGGCGCGTTTTGCACTCACACACAAGCGTACCGCGCCAAAGGCTAAGTGATCCGCACTCAGGCACACCTCTTCCAACCGGGCCAGGGCCGGCCAAGTGAACCGTGCTTGAGCCCGATTCAGCGCACTCACACTTCTCAAACGATCCAGGAAATGGGCCTGGGCACGGTACGGATGGCATAGTGTGAGTAAGCCCTAACACTAGAGGCCATGGTCTTTAACCTCCTTGTTAGAGCAACCAACTCCCATGCGGAAGGTTGCCGATTCGATACCAGCTCGGAGTGGGTTGAGTGGCGTAGAACCGGCAAGGTTACACCTCCATGCCTTTTTCAATTCATTTATGACAGTCTGCATTTGTATAATGTTATTATTATTAGCAGTATTATTTAGAATCTGCATATTTATATTGGTTTTAATAAAAACAAGTTCAGATTTATCCTCCTGTCGGGTTTTGGAGACGTCTGCATTACCATATGGAGCATAAGATCAGGACGTGTGTTTAGATATAACTCCAAACTTCATTATTATTGTTTATTTATTCAGTTGCTGGAAATTAGAACTGAATTTAGAAATAGTTTTGAAATACCAAAATCTCTCTGGCCATTCTGCAGGACTTGTGTCCATCATTCCTAAAACACAGAATGATGCTGTATTGAAAACAAAAAGATGCCCTACAGCAGAAGTGTGCAAACTCGATCCTGAAGGGCCAGTGTCCTGAAAAGTTGAGTTCCAACCCCAATCAGACACACCTGAGCAAGCTAATCAAGCTCTTACTAGGCTTCATAGAAACATCCTTGCAGGTGTGTTGAAGCTAAAATCTGCAGGACACCGGCCCTTCAGGACCGAGTTTGGACACCTCTGCTGCCCTACAGCATACTAATGAATTATTGTGATCTAAAACCAGGCATTTCTGTTTCATTACCAACCCCTGTATATGCATAATACATATAAATAAACACACATAAACACACAAATAAGGTATTAATATCACCGGTTCTTCACAGTGGTGGAAAGAGTACTGAAAAATCATACTCAAGTAAAAGTACCATTACTTGCCTAAAAATGAAGTAGAGTAAAAGTATCAGTTGTAAATATTACTCAAAGTATGAGTAAAAAGTAGCCCTTTCAAAAGTACTCAAGAGTAGTATTAAGGTTTTAAAAGCTGATGTGTTTACATGTAATTTGTGTATGTGTGTGCAAACGTAACATTCTGTAGTGCATCGAGTTATTGCCCAGCTGGCACCAGTGGCGCAAAAAGGGGGTATGCAGTATATGCGGCGCATAGGGGCGCCACACATGGGGGGCGCCATTGTGCCAAAACTATTTTTGAAATTATCTATTTTAAAAGTTTCAAATAATATATATATTTTTTTGTTAAAAATGTTTATTTAGCATTTTATACGCGTATAATATTGTATTTTATTAAATAAAGAAATCATTCCACCCCTCCCCCCATTTTTTATACCATATACATGTTTCTATGAATTTATTATGTATCATATTGATTCATCAGGCCTTTTGGTAACTTCTTTGCTCAAAACTATTTTACTTTTAGCTACAAACAAAGTTATAACATTTCAATTAAATAGAACATTTCACACAGTTTGTTTCTGTTTTTTTTACACTAAACATTTGACAGTCTTTTTTATTTCACTTTTTGCAGTTTCAGTCAATTGTTCAAAATGTTCTTTTGCCCTTTAGGACTCCCATGTCTATCATTTTGTTTTGACAAATGTAGTACAAAAAGTCCAAAAGCAAGCCTAGTCAAGGTGCTATAATCATTTAGAGAGGGAAAATTAAACTGAGAAAAAAAAATTCTGGTAGTATGAGATGCATTTCTTTGTGACGTAACATGCTTAATGTAATTATACCTTTTACTACTTCATACTATTTCAGTTGTGTTCAGAACTGTGAAACTGTATTTTTTGAAGCATATTGATATCTTTATGAAAAAATATATTTTATTTATTGATGGAAATATTTTCCACATTTTATCACTTGCCTGTTATAAAATATAGTTGGACTGAAGGGGGGCGCGCAAAAGTTGAAGCCGCATACCCATCAGTAAATGTGCAGTTGCGCCCCTGGCTGGCACACTACATCATAAGACATTAATATTAGGTTAGATTGTCTAGCCAGCGTCTAAAGACAACATTATTTGTTCAATAACAACATCAAATGACGATGATATTTGGTTGACTTTAGGTTGTGTTGGAAAGTGACCAAAATCCAATGTCAAGCAAGCATCCAACGTCATTTTGGCATCACATGCTGACACTTCCATGACTTCCATGAAAAAACAAAATGTAACATCCCCATGACACTATGGGTACAACTTCATTCTGACGTCATGTTGACATCTTGCGCCTGCTGGATGTTTAAGGCCATTTCGATCATCATACAGCAAACATCTGTCATCTTCTCATCAGTGTCATGCATCTTAACAGTCTCTGAGTCAATGCATGTAAAGATTTTGGACATCTTGTACACTTTTAATGCTTCCAAACAGTTTGCTGCAATTATAAAATGCACATGTTTTGAGGTAGGGTTGGGTATCGTTTGCGGTTATTTCAAAACCGGTGCTAAATCGATACTTTTAAATTGGTACCGGTGCCAAAACCGATACTATTTAACCACAAAATGATTTGACAAAATATATTTTAATAATTATAATCAGGGCTTTACATTAACTTTTTTGATCACCAGCCACTATGGCAAGTAGATTTCCAACATTACTAGCCACTTGCCATTTTCACTAGCCACAATTTTGTTGTTTGGAAAATATATTTAATATAAAGAAATGTGACTTTGACATGCTAAAATGACTTGATTAAGATGTTGTGTTGTCCCATTTCAGCAGTTACTACACACAAATGGTCGGTTAATCTCATATTAAGGAAATGTTATTGTAAAAGATGATAATTAAACTATATTAGCAAAAATAACTGTAAGCAAAAGAAAGCAGGTAAAAACATACCACGAGTGATAATGAAAGGATGATCACGTGCCTGAGAATAATTAAAACGAAAGCAGTGACTGCTACTGTTGCTTAAATATATATATATATATATATATATATATATATATATATATATATATATATATATATATATATATATATATATATATATATATATAATTTTTTTTTTTTTTGAGCTCTTAAAAGCAGCAGCAGGACTGTGGGTACACGAGCATCGTTTTTTGTCTAGTCTTTCACAGAGAACCGATCGCAAGTGAACGGAAAAAAGCGCAAGTAAACGGGAGCGCGCGCGCTTTAAACAGTCGCGCGCATCACATCACCTGTGCGCGCGAGTAATCATCCTGTCATACGGTATTCCCCTGCTTTGTCTCGCGCGAAAACAGTTATTGTTTTCAGTCGTGCTGTTTCTCGATTCTAAGATCACATTTGCACGCATTTTGGGCCATCCTTATTGTCGAACCCTGCTTTAAGAAAACTACAATGTAAAAATTATTTCCAAGCTGCCAAAGTGGCTAGTGGGAGCGGCTGTCCAACCCGCCATAGCTGAAATCTACCCGCATTTGGCGGGTTAGGGGGTGTTAATGTAAAGCCCTGATTATAATTAAACAATATAATTATATATTTATAATAAGTTTAAAGTTAAGATCAATTCATATATTATATATTTCAATTGCATTTATATAGCTATTTCTTTTAATTTTTGAGGTAGTTCATTATGAGGCGATAGCTTCTATGTGAGATCTAATCCACATAGACAAGAAAAAAATATAGTGACTGCAGATTGAAGAAAAGTAGTGGAGTAAAAGTACCGATACTGCACTAAAAATGTACTCACACACATTTTTAAAACTACTTATTACAATTCCTGAGAAAAACTACTCAGTTAATTTGAGTACTTGTAATTAGTTACTTTACACCACTGAATCCATTAGATCAAAAAGCACTAACAATAGACAAAAATAACATTAATAACAACAAAAGTAGTTTTAAAAAGCCGAGGGTGGATACATCTAGAGACAGGACGTCCCACAAATGCTCAGCATCAACATTTCATTAATCTCGGTAAATATTCATTAATTCATTTTCTTGTCGGCTTAGTCCCTTTATTAATCTGGGGTCCCCACAGCGGAATGACCCGCCAACTTATCCAGCAAGTTTTTACGCAGCGGATGCCCTTCCAGCCGCAACCCATCTCTGGGAAATCGGTAAATACTGTAACCGAGTTAAAATGCTGAATTGATGTTCAGAATAATGCCACTGTATAATCTTTAACCAGCTTCCGCCTTAAGCATACAATTCTACAGGGAAATAAGAGCTTTCTTGTAACTTGAGTGAAGTTTCGTGTACTTGCGTAGGATGATAAAACAAGTCGAGTGTGTTTGCTTTACAGGTGGTGCTGTGGAAATCCACCGTAAAGTTCATCAGCACGCAATGACAGAGACAGTTATTATAGTGTCAAAAACGTACATGAATAATACAAATGCAGCCAAAAGAGACGCTCAGACACTGAACAGCTGTTACACGAAACACAACATTCGCGCGGAAGTTCTTACATAACAATCAGACTCAAAGGGAACCGATTATCTGACTTACCGACTGCACAGGTGCTGAGGACTGTTTCCCAATTGTTTTATAGTCCGGTAAACTCATGATTTTCTGCTCAAACTCCAGCAATCATTCAGTGAGAGCTATGAATGTGAGTCAGGTGAGTGTGTGTGTAACTTTATAAGATCCACCCATGACGACGCGCGCGCGCAGGTAGTCTGCATAGCAGCTCTGCCTTTTGAATGCACATAAACCCAAATGTTTTGGTTTGATGTTGATTATTTTATATTTAAACTTACAAAATTAAAAATTCAGTTTTCTTGTCAAGATCATTTTTTGATTTATAACAATAATAACAAAACTTTGGAGCAGAATTTGTTTATTAATTTAATGATAATATATGGGAAGTTCCATGTACACAAACAAAAATGGTCCAACGATAAGCCAAATATTCATTTGTTTAAAATTGATTTTAAGCATTAGCCTACATAGAAACCCTAAAAGACACAAAAAATAAAAAAGCTATATGAATTTATTCAATTTTGGAATCCTTTTCTTATACAATTTTTTTGTAATTTTTATTCCCTGTAATTTTATTTTTATATAAATAATTTATATATATATATATATATATATATATATATATATATATATATATATATATATATATATATATATATATATAATTATTTTTCTCTCTCTACTAATTTGTTCCTTTGATGCAAAAAATGTAAACATTGTATTTCTCATTTTTTGTATGTTCTTGTTATGCAATAAAAAAAATTAAAAAAAATTGCAGCACTGCCTAGTATTCATAGGACGGATCCTGTACTGTATTAAAATGAGGTAGACTTTTGTAGTAAAAAATTTAAAAAGTTATTAGATTAACTTAAAAAAATACAGCCTTAAAGCCTAGAGGAAAATTGTTTTGGAGTTTGAAAAAAAAAATGCTTGGTTGCATCCTTTTCGTTTTTGCACAATAAACGGAACTGCATTTAAAAATACTTCTTAACATTTATGTTAGCAATTTTACATTATCTAAATTTATGCAGACTGATGGAAATTGCTCATTCTGTTAAGATCTTCCAGAGTCGTTGGTTTATCTTTAGTGAATGTCAACATTCGAAGAAGTTTTGGGATGACTTATTGATGTCCAAAATAAAAATGTAATTTGACCCCCAAACAATTTATTTGTGGAATTTATAATGTCTCTTTTGATCTTATTTGGTATATTTCATATCCATAAATGTAGATTGAATAATTCTAAACCTTGTTTAAAAGTCTCTACAGGGAGTGCAGAATTATTAGTCAAATGAGTATTTTGACCACATCATCCTCTTTATGCATGTTGTCTTACTCCAAGCTGTATAGGCTCGAAAGCCTACTACCAATTGAGAATATTAGGCGATGTGCATCTCTGTAATGAGAAGGGGTGTGGTCTAATGACATCAACACCCTATATCAGGTGTGCATAATTATTAGGCAACTTCCTTTGCCAAAATGGGTCAAAAGAAGGACTTGACAGGCTCAGAAAAGTCCAAAATAGTGAGATGTCTTTCAGAGGGATGCAGTACTCTTAAAATTGCAAAGCTTCTGAAGCGTGATCATCGAACAATCAAGCGTCTCATTCAAAATAGTCAACAGGGTCACAAGAATTGTATGGAAAAACCAAGGTGCAAAAAAACTGCCCATGAACTGAGAAAAGTCAAGAGTGCAGCTGCCAAGATGCCACCAGTTTGGCCACATTTCAGCGCTGGAACATCACTGGAGTGCCCAAAAGCACAAGGTGTGCAATACTCAGAGACATGGCCAAGGTAAGAAAGGCTGAAAGATGACCACCACTGAACAAGACACACGAGCTGAAACGTCACGACTGGGCCAAGAAGTATATCAAGACTGATTTTTCTAAGGTTTTATGGACTGATGCAATGAGAGTGAGTCTTGATGGGCCAGATGGATGGGCCTGTGGCTGGATTGGTAAAGGGCAGAGAGCTCCAGTCTGACTCAGACGCCAGCAAGGTGGAGGTGGAGTACTGGTTTGGGCTGGTATCATCAAAGATGAGCTTAAGGGGCCTTTTCGGGTTGAGGATGGAGTCAAGCTCAACTCCCGAAGAAGTCTGCATCCTTCAAGAAAAACATGATTTTCATGCAGGACAATGCTCCATCACACACGTCCCAGTACTCCACACCGTGGCTGGCGAGAAAGGGTATAAAAGAAGAAAAACTAATGACATGGCCTCTTTGTTCACCTGATCTGAACCCCATTGAGAACCTGTGGTTCATCATCAAATGTGAGATTTACAGAAGGAAAACAGTACACCTCTCTGAACAGTGTCTGGGAGGCTGTGGTTGCTGCTGCACGCAATGTTGATAGTGAACAGATCAGAACACTGACAGAATCCATGGATGGCAGGCTTTTGAGTGTCCTTGCAAAGAAAGGTGGCTATATTTGGTCACCGATTAGCTTTTGAATGTCAGAAATGTATATTTGTAAATGTGGAGGTGTTATATTGGTTTCGCTGGTAAAAATAAATAATTGAAATGGGTATATATTTGTTTTTTGTTAAGTTGAATAATTATGCACAGTAATAGTCACCTGCACACACAGATATCCCCCTAAAATAACTAAAACTAAAAACTACATCCAAAAATATTCAGCTTTGATATGAGTTTTTTGGGATTATTGAGAACATGGTCGTTCAATAATAAAATGATTCCTCAAAAATACAACTTGCCTAATAATTCTGCACTCCCTGTAGACTTATTGTTAATGATATGACTTGGGTGTGCTTTATAGTGCCATCAGCCAGTAAAACGCCAATCTGCTAAACAATTAAAGTACTCCGATCATAAACAGTGCTCATTAGAAATGAATCAAGACAACATTTCCCGTTTATCATTTTATTTTTATACAGAAAAGTGTTGGCCTTCCATCAATGATCGGTCAACCTGGAAGACAAAAAAAAAAGCCTGTTAGAAAAGTAAATCATCAAAACACACAACAAATAAGACGATACAAGAAAACCCTTCTCAGACAAATGCCTCAAGATCTTCAATCTAGAGGACGCATGATCTCCGAGGACTTGAAATCAGACGCACAGAACGTGAGTCTGACCCAGAATCCTCAGAGTTGGTCCTCGATCCGACTCGTCATCGTATCGTCACTGAAGGGACATCGCTACTCATTTGATTGCTGTTTTTGGCTCTTACCCATTTATGCTGTGGGCACTGGGGTGCCCTGTGGCATGACTGGGACTTCAGGCTTTGCCCCTTTCTGTTCGGACACTGGGGTGGTGGGAAGAACCTCCTCTTTGGGCTCCACAATGCTGACATGGTCAGGCAGGGGCTTCTTGGGGCCGATTTTTCCGCTGGGATCCCAGGGAAGCATGATCTTCACCTTGATTCCAAGCACACCTATAAAAACACACAGATTCACAGGGATATATGATTCGATTCAATTCAACTTTATTTGTATAGCACTTCCACAATAACGGTTTTACAAATGATGCACATTACTGCATTACAATCAAATTCAGACAAGTTATTTATTAGTTACCATAACTGTATTAGTTATTAATATCCTAGTAGTACCTAATAGCTTTATAAACGATTAATCAGCAGTTATATATAGAATATAAGTGATGTGTAAATGATCAGTGAAGTGTATTTGTGTATTAATTGTGTGTGTTGTCTTCGATGGTTGGCATCATCCCTTCGCAGGTTTTGAATCTCAAGTAAAAGAATTATAAAAATATCAACGCATGCATCTAATCCTTCTCAGACTAAGGCGCAATCCCAATTGTACCTCTTAGTTCTTCCCCTTACCCCTCTTTTTGTGCGTACACGACAAGGTGTAGGGGTGTCCCACTTCTTTTTAGCTTGAAGGCATAGGGCTAAGGGGAAGGGGTGAATAGCCCTTCGAACTAAGATTTTTCAGGACCACACTTGAAACCAAGTGGTAGGAAAATTTCCCAGAATACACCAGCCACAGCGGCAGCTGAACCCGGAAGTAAGGAGATCCACAAATTAGTATTTTTTGTCATTATTTATAATTTTTATGACAACCAAAACACATGATTCAATATATTCATAAGGTAATATTAGCAATCTATAATCCCTATTAATAACTTCTGTACAGCAGTCCCACAACATTCTGACACTGGAATACCCTGTCAGCAATGTCTAGTGGCTGTCAATGAGCTTTTTACAGTGTCTGCTATAATGTTACTGTTGTTTTTGGTGTGTTTACATAGCTGAATTTGGCCACTGTGTAAATACACAGTACAGTTACGATCTTATTGCCACATTAGATTGCTATAATAACATACTATATGCCTTCAGTGACTTCCTGAAGATGAATACCAAAAAAATAACACAACTGGAATCACTACAGCAGTCGCCATCGTCGAATCCCACATGAAGCAGGAGATCGCGATGACATCTGATGAAGCGTGCAGGTGCTGTCCCAATTCTTAGGGGTAAATTTTGAAGCCCTTCCCCTTAACCGTCGGTTGTAAGGGCCAAAGGGAAAGGGTAGGGGTACAAAAATATAAATTGGGATTGGGCCTAACGCTTCCAAATCATCACACTAATCTGAAGACTAACAAAAAACAATTCTGAATCAATATATCACCACTGAAGGGATGATCTACATCACAGGTGTCAAACTCAGTTCCAACCCTAATTAAACACACCTGATCAAACTAATTGAGTCCTTCAGGCTTGTTTGAAACCTACAGGTAAGTGTGTCAGAGCAGGGTTGGAACTAAACTGTGCATGGCTTCGGCCCTCCAGGAATTGAGTTTGACACCCGATCTACATAGTTTAACAATTCTACATATCAATAAATTAAGACTTGCTAATAAACAGAAGTTTAAATTGTAAAAGCTTTGAACATTGACCAAAAATGACAATTGTAATTTAATCTTGCTTTTGTTCAAAACCTATTTTGATTGTTTTTCCATGAAACAAAATATACTTTGAAGAATGTTAAAGTTACCCACTGACTACATTTTTTCTACTCAACTAACGAGTACACGTTTTCAACAATCTTTAAAATATCTGTAGTGTTCAACAGAATGAAGGCATTCAAACAGGTTTGGAATTGTGATGTGTTTGTTTTCTAAACAATAAATGAATAAAATATAATATTGCATCAAGCTGTCAAAGCAATTTAGAGTTTGGTTTGAACCAGTCATCTGACAGCAACACTGATTAAACAGTAAACATATTAAGAAACTGTCTTTTCAATGTAATGAACTTTAGTTATAAATATTCCTCTGACTACTAAATCTCTTAAATAAGACAAAACTTGGCACAGAAAATTCAAGGTTACTTACAAAATTGTATTACTTTTGCAGTGTCACTTCATAGCATTGTATTTTAAAATTTCTTATTTTAAATAAAACTGTTGGTTTACATTAAACTTTAATTTGGAAAAATGTTCTCTCTGCGCTTTCAGATGCATTCAAACATTTGCTCAAGATTTTACAAATGAATATTGCCTAAAATTATTAGAAATTGCTTTCTGTTTCTCCTTCTCAGACAAATGCCTCTGTCTTCAAGCAAAAGGACTTACTGCTTTGAGGAGCTGCAGCCAGACGCACAGAACGTGAACCTGACCCAGAATCCTCAAAGTCAGAACTGGCCCTGTTCCGACTCGTCATCGTATCATCACCGAAGGGAAATTCAGCAATTATTGCATTTCTAAATTAATATATTCTCTCAAGTAGTCCAGTCTTTAAATGCATACTCTAGTACTGTATTTCAGTCTAATACAATCATAACATTTGGGTAACACGCATGAACTAATGAGCGCTTTAATATTTTTTAACCTCTGTTGATGTAAATGAACACATTGAGAAGTTAGCTCATTATGCATTGGCCATGCTGACATTATATATTAATGAATGTTGAGATTAGCCATAAGATTGATAATAAATTCACCAGAATATATGCAAGCAATCGAAAGCATCACTTTTATACCACACTAAAGTTTCAAGAACATCTTACTTTTAAACCTGTTGATGGAAATTAAAACACCAATATTCTAGATAGCTCATTATGCATTGGCCATGCTGACATTATGTACAAGTCAATGTTAAGATCCACTATAAGAATAATAATTGCACCAGAATATAAGCAATCTAAAGCATCACTTTTATACCATACTAAAATATCTTATAAAGCTGTTAATGTAAATGAAAACACTGATATTCAACTATATTCATGCTGACATTGTTTTAGTGAATGTGGAGATAAACTATAAGAATAATAATATATGCAAGCAATCGAAAGCATCATTTTTACACCACACTAAAGTTCCAAGAACATCTTAAGCAGCTCAATGCAGCAATTTGTAACAGAAAAAACAATAAAACTAATTCAGCCCAGTTCCCTCACTCACCCTGTCGCAGCAGTACGTGGCGGACGGCGGTGTCGACGTAGTAGTTCACGGGGTCTCCACTGTGGATCATCAGGCCGTCCACGAACTTCATGGATTTGGCTCTCTGACCCCTCAGTTTTCCAGAGACCACCACCTCACAACCCTTAGCCCCGCTCTCCATAATGAAGCGCAGCACACCATAGCAGGCCCTGAAAACCACAAACATGATTCAGACACATGAACACAAGAAACCAATTATCTCATCTCTAAAACAACATGCTACTAGTGATGCACCGATCTCATTTTCTCATACTTTGTTTGCATTTATTTTATAAGTAAATAAAACGCGATGATTTCAATAATTTCTCATTTTTACAAAAGTTTTAAAAGCTATGCTGGGTCAGTTGCTTGCAGAAGTCGCAACACTTTCAACTTAAGAGCCAATGCAGACATCAGCCAATTAGATCGCTTTATTCAAATATACTTGTGCACACGCTAGGCAATCATGTTCATGCAATGACAAAACATCATGTCAAAATAAAAAAGCTGATCGCGGTAGAAAATAACCCCAAACCAAAACTAATGCTGCTGCTTTGTGCATTTATTGTATAGTGGTCGAAGCTGAACGTGACTGGTTGCTGTCTCCCCTTACAGGGTCTCTGCAGGTTTCACCAGGTTAAATTTAAGACTTTTAAGATTACTATGAATAAAACTTTTTACTTAAACAAGGTTATATGCTAAGGATTTTTTCTCCAAATATCCCAGTTAGAAAAGACATTCACTTGCCCTATCAAAAAATTATTAAAAATGTAATACATTTGATATAATAATAATAATAATAATATTGCTCGAATTTACTTAATTTTCAAATATATCTATTCAGAAATAGGCATGGGATGATAACCGTTTAAGGTTTACTGCGGTTTGTAAAAGTCAAGGTATTAAAATCGCAAAAATATTTAGTTATACCGTTTCGAAGGTATATGTAAAAGATTTCTCTTAAGTGTTTGTGTTGTAAGGAAATCTGTGATTTTGAAGCTAATAAAGAGAGAATTTTTATTCAAATAAATTGAGTAGCCGGAGAGGATTACGGTTCCAAAATATTATAAATATTTTCTTAAATGTAATATATTGAATTAATTGGGAAAATTCAGTTTATTGAATATTTACTGATATTTTTAAGGTTATCATACCGTCAGAAACTTGTACCGTCAAATGCCAATTCACAAACCCTTTAACCCTTACATATAGAACAAAACATAATTGTCAATTACTTAAGTCTATAATAATAATTTAATAATAAAATACATAGGTCAGGTCAGTATGCTCAGCGGTAAATAAAAGGAAAAAAATTAAATGCCATTTTTTAAATAGATTTTATTGAGATGGCTTGTTGGTGACTGAATGGGTCTTAATGGCCAGATTGGGTAGCTATTCACCTTATTCTCCGCTGACGAGCGGGCGCTGCCATCTGAATCTTTTTGGCTTGAGACTTCCGGTCTCATTCACTTCCATTCATTTTTTGACGTTAAAAACGGCTCATTACGCTGCTTGATGTTGCAATTTGATATTTTCTTATTATATTATTCTATGGTCTGTATAGTCATATGTATAGAGCAAGAAGTTTGACCGTTTTCTGCCCCTTATGATTCCTAGTCATTTCTCCCATAGGCAACTGAATCGGAAGTTCAAAGACAATCGCGAAAACAGGCGCACTTCCGCATTTTAGAATAAGGCCAATACATGAACAAAAGAATACTAAGACCTGTTAAAAAAATTTATGACCTACAACACAACATTTCAGTAGATTTAAGACTTTAAGGCCTAAAATTTAGCTCAAGATTTAAGACCCCGCAGACAACATGATCCAATATGCATCATTAGGAGATAACTTAAGAAAATACTAATATGAACTTCTCTGAAGCCAACATGTTGCTCTTATACTTTAGTAAAACCTTTAGGATTTACTTCCAGCATTGCACATGAAAAATACTAGTAATTTATAGTAAATACTAGTCTTTTGCTGACTGTGTTTACAGCTATAAACTGATTTCTGGCCAGTTAATCGGTGCATCTCTACACATTGCTTTCCATTTCTCCTTCTCAGACAAATGCCTCTATGTCTTCAAGCAAAAGGACTCACTGCTTTGAGGAGCTGCAGCCAGACGCACAGAACGTGAACCTGACCCAGAATCCTCAAAGTCAGAACTGGCCCTACTCCGACTCGTCATCGTATCATCACCGAAGGGAAATTTAGTCTCTGTTAGCCTGATGCATGCTAGGAAGTAAACACTTACCTACGGACAGCCAGTCCTCCGAGCAGCTTGTAGCGCAGAGACTCTGCCTGAGCGATGGCACAGAGACCACGGGTCGCAACCTTCTCAGCGTACAGCTGCGATAAAACAAAACCCAACACTTCAGAACATGCAAACATACTTATGTTGAATTCATCTAAAATAAGTTAACCAATCATACCTCAACACTGCCCTCAGGGAAGCCGAATCGCTTCTGAACCACAGCGGTCAGCTCACGAATGCGGCGGCCTTTCTCTCCCAGAACATTCTGAGTCCTAAAAAGACAAAAATATGTTTACTAAACCATGTATTAAAAAAATCATTAAGAAAGATTGGTCCCACCATGGGAAAAGACAAAAATATTCAATTCAAGCTAATTTGTATAACTTCTTACACAATAATCTATAAAATTCCAAAGCAGCCTTGGATTACAATCAATATCAGTGTTGTGTATGAGATGGACAGTATATATACAGTTAATCTACTGTGTGTGTATATATATAAATATATATATATATATATACAGGGCTCGAAATTGCGACCATTTTGGTCGCATATGCGCCCGAAAATTTATCTATGCGACCTCATAATATATTTGGGCGCATTAGTGCGACTGCAGATAATGGTTGTAGTGCGACCTGTTTTGATTTTTTGTAAAAACGTGCTGAATCGCTCTTCCCTGCCGCTATATTGGTTCATATTAGCTGTCATTCACTCACGGTATTCCGCTGTCAGATGACAGGGAAGGAGCTTTTATGACCACGGGAAATGCAAACGGCAGAAGAGTGAAAACTTAAAGCACACAGGTTTGCAAACCCCACCTAAAGTTGAGGCGCAGATGAAAGCGATCATGACACGTCACGTGGTGAATAATGATCCGCCAGCTGAGATCAATCGAGTACGCGCTTCTTGGAGAAGGCGCCCGAATCTCCTGCGTGTTCAGCGCAAATGTCCGCTAAAAGTCAAATCTAATACTTTACATATCATCGCCAAATAAGCTCGCCTTTACTAAGTTTACACTGAAACTGCGGCTCATAACAAAGACCGGTATTACGCCGATGGTTAGCGCAAGAATCCTGCGCTGCCTGCTCATAAATTGCGTCGGCTGACTCGCCTGCTTTCCACTAACACAGAAAAATGAAAATCACCTCAGACTGAACCTTTAAATTGACACAAACTGAAACCAAAACTTTTAAAGAGTGATAGAAGTGAGACTTTACATACTTTCTTTTGTCTATTCTTTTTTGAGATGTATATTATTTTTTATTTATTTACTGATGACTGCTTTGCAGCTTTCATCATTGAATTGAATGATTTATTATAATCTTTTGTTTGTATTGTAGCAGAAATATTATTTATTAAATTGACATGCATATAAAAACAGCAGTACAAAATAAATATTTCTTACTGCAATGATTCATTTTTGTTTGATGCAAACTATACAATTATTTTTCATAAAGTAACAGACTTTTTATAGCAGATAACCTACATTCATGCACATTCAAGGCAGCATCATAATGAGAAATGGAATTCATTGTTACTATTATTATCATTTTTTATCATCATTAATATTCTATGGCCTAATTATTAGACATTCATTTTGGAATTATTGCACACAAATATCAATGTCTTCACAGCATTAGTTAGATAGTTGTTTCTAGTTTTTGTCAGTCCTATTAATGTTGTTTTAAAATACAATAAATCCCTTAAAAAACAATTTGCAGCTGTGCTCATTCATTTTTGGTGGGTGCTCCTAAATTTTTTCTGGTGCTCCTAAAATTTTTTTGGTGCTCCTAAATATTTGAAGTTGGGAGCACCGGTGCTACCAAGTAAAAAAGTAAATTTCGAGCCCTGATAGATATATATATATATATATATATATATATATATATATATATATATATATATATATAGATATATATATATATATATATATAGATATATATATATATATATATATATATATATATATATATATATATATATATATATAGTGTCCTTTACAAAAAGGTGATGTGTGTATAATACATTTTCAATGAAGTTTGTAGTGCTTAAGATTGCTTTGTCCTTGAATACCTTAAAACAAAATACACAACTGCAAATGTCGTTTAGAAATTTCTAGCAATGAGTTTGTCGCAACTGCCCTTCGTCATTGAATGAGATATTCCTAGAAATAGATGAAAGGTTCCCAATATGCAATTAAATGAAGTGCACATGAAGCAACTTAAAATATAAAGCAAATACAATATGCCCTGCATAGTTTAGTTGAAATCCTGCTTCAACACACTTGCCTCTGTTTCAAACAAGCCTAAAGGACTCTGTGTGCTTCCTACACATAGACTTTACTTAGGCGGGCCGCCCAGGTATATTAATGGTTGCCCAGGTATATTGCAACTGCTGGTTCTGTGTGTGCGAGAACCATCAACACTTACACATCACGTGCTCTGCCGAGCCAGAGCCTTTTGTGCCAAAATGCGTTCGACAGTAGTTTCTGAATCTTCTAAAAAGTCCAGGATTTGGGTTTTACTTTTGCTTTTAAAAGTTGCCATTTTTGTATGTTTTTTGCATTACCTTTTCACAGCTGACTGTGCGCATACAGCCTCGAGAGAAACATTACATTTTTAATTATTTAATAAACAACTCTTACAACAACTTTACAATATACTCGGAGAGAACAAAATATACTGACTGCAAAACATTTGCACACCAGTAAAAATTCACTTTTTTATTATAATTTTTTAGTAATTATAATTTAGCAATATTGTCTGCTTCTATTAATTTTTTCAATTATTTATTTATCATTTGCTTTATATTTTATTAATTTAATGATGTTAGTATATTACATCATTTATACACATCTAAAACGCTTTGCAATACTGTACTAAATGTCTCACCAATAAAGCAACTTTATACAGAGAGAGAGAGAGAGCAGCCTTTACCTGTCACTGGGAGCACATGGCTCCTAAATAGCATAAAAGAGAAGTAGTGGATTTTTTATTTCAACAGCCTTTTTTAATAGCATTAACCCATTGAAAAGAACCCATTATTTAACCCATTTGAACGGGTGTCTTTAATTAGTGCTGGACCTAAACTGTGCAGAGCTGCGGCCCTCCAGGAATTGAATTTGATGCCTGTGATTTAGAGCTTTAGAAATTGAATGACACATTTAGTGAGGTTGACAAACATGCCAGCGTGTTCACTCGCATTTGTGGATAACAATGGAAAGAATGAAAGTCATTTTGGGTCAGAGTTTTTCTAAAAAGGACATGTGAGCATTTTTGTCTGTTCTGCATTACAAGTCTACTTACAGCATTATTTCTACATATCAGCACTCTTGACATTTCCTAGAAATTCTGCTGTTATGTTCTGATGACAATTAATCAGAATATTGTTCTTATAATTCTGAGGGAACTCTTTTTACACCATAAATAAAAGCAAAATAGAAACTACATTCTCATTTTTGATTCTGGCAACTCTTTAGTATTCATTTTATTAAAAACTAAAACCTGTCTCGAACGTTAATGCAACAATTTGTGTAAGACTATCAAAACTTCATAGTATTTACAAATATTTCATGTCGCATTATTTAGAAAATATTTACCAAGCTTCTTTTTAAACCATTCATTTCTCCTTCTCAGACAAATGCCTCTATGTCTTCAAGCAAAAGGACTCACTGCTTTGAGGAGCTGCAGCCAGACGCACAGAACGTGAACCTGACCCAGAATCCTCAGAGACAGAACCGGCCCTACTCCGACTCGTCATCGTATCATCACCGAAGGGAAATTCAGGAATATTGCATTTCTAAAATAACATTTTCACTCAAGATGCTCAATTCCTAATTGCATACAGGAATAGTGCTGTAATTTAGTCATTAAAATTATAACTTTTGGGTAACACACATGAACTAATAACGAACAGTTTTTTTTAAACATAATAAATAGGTTTAACATTTATTAAACTGTAAAAAATTTTGTTTTGTAATTCTGAGCTTACTTTTATTTCTCCACCTTGGAATTAAAAATAATTGATATTATTAATCTCAAAGATTTGATTTACACTTTTTCAGAATTCCCTTTATAACAAACAAAAGCCTCTCTTAATGCTGCAATTCTGACATTTTTCTGAAGAAAAAAAAGCTGTCCATGATGCAAATAAATTCATACATCAGTGCATTTAAATGAACTGATAATTAGGGTTGCGCAACAGATCAAAAATCACAAATGTTAATATAACATTGTGCTTTTCCGATCATTCTTTATGATTTCAAGTTGATTAAACTACACCAGTGGATCAGTGTGGTTTTGACTGGTTACATTGTTAAAATGTTTGACTTATTTTAAGCAAACGCAAAGCATGGTTACTTGCTTTCTAAAACTGTAGTGCTTTATTTCCATTAAATACAAAACATGGCTATTTTTTTTTTTTATATCAATGCATTGTCACAATATTTAGCATGCGATTGCATTTTTCCTCAATATCGCAGCATAGCATTACTGGAAACGCAAGAAACATGAAGTGAAATAAATCAGACCTGGTGGCCAGGATGATGATCTCTGTTCTTGTTGGTGTGACACGGACCTCCACGCCGGAATAACCATCCTCGGCGAGCTCTCGGGTCAGAAACTCATTCAGCTCGGCTTTGAAGATGCCATCTGACACAAACTAACACACAAACACCGATTAGACCAACCTGATGCAGTAACAAAATGACAATATACAGATACACTTGCATCACAGTTGGAGTAAAGTCGGTTTTACTTTGTTATAATTTCAGAAAAGTATTCTATGCAAATACTAAATAGGTAAATCATATTAGCAGTAAATGACTATCAAAGTACACCACAGTTTACAGTCAATTAAATAGTGCTGATGCTGCTTTAAATATCATACTTGCATGTGATTTCAGTGAGAATATTTAAAGTAGCGTGGTCAACACAATATAGGGAGCTTTTCACAAATCGTCACTGTTCAAAAATCAACGAATGCAAACCTAATTTTACCCCAATCACACCTTACAGTATTCAGTTATAAGCTAAAAGATATGCCTAAAGTGCTGAACACGCACAGGATTGGTGCAAAAGTAAGAGAAATAAAACAAACGGATGCAAAAACATGAAAATTCACTATTAAAAAACTTGAGTAAAAATACACCTTAAACACGGTTTTAAAAAGCACATCATTTACCCCTCACTCACTTGTCACAAACATGTTTGAGGTTTTTCCTCATTTGAACACAAAATATATTTCTGATAAAGGCTAGTAACCTGTAAGCACTGACACCAATAATATTAGTGTTTTATACAATGACCGTCAATAGTTACATATTTTAACCATTCTGCAAAATATCAAACAACAACAAAAAAAGAAAATAAAACGTTTTACAACCACTCGATGGCGAGTAAATTATCATTTTGGTGTGAACTATGTCTTTAAATGCCAAGACGAACGTATAAAAATAGCAAATGTTATACAGTTGCTGATATATCCAAACCTACATCGTCCATATCTGAATACAAGGTCAATTAAACCTATCGACAGCTTCGGGAATTTATAACGTACTAACACATCACTTTTATATTGTATTAAACGCGTTTGAGCCTCACAAATGTGAAAGTGCGCTTATTTCAGCGGTGCGTTTATCTGCCATGTTTCCCGTCAGGTTTGAGTGCCGACAGCATCCGGCTTAATCCACTTGTATCCATTTACAAAACCCTCATATGAGCTTTTTATGTTATGGATAATTAATGTGTTAATCGGACAAGACTGTTATTGCGGACCTCTGTGGTTTAATTACACATATTTGTTATAAAATACGTCCCAACCTTTCTCTTCTTCGAGATTTGCACCGCCATCTTGCTGGAGGCCGCAGACAGGAAAGGAATTGGCAAGAGAGCGGAAATGCACTTATGGCAAAAGATCACTTCCGTATGACTGTCTGGGGTGATGGGAATTGTAGTCCACTAGACACACGTCCTTTTTAAACTGTACATTGTGTTTTTTTATGGTAAAATATGCTGTACTTCGTAACTTTTATTTGTCCATGTGATAATTGTTGCTGTGAAATGTTAAAATGTTGTTATATTTCTAAATTGGATTAAAAAATGAACAAACAAATATTTCTACAATGTGAATATCGACTTCAACATTGTGATTTTATCCTTTATATATTTTTTCTGTGTCAAATATTCTTTCAGATATGTTCTTTATAGGATGTAAAGGTTTGTGTTTCAAAAGTTATGATAAGAATAGGCGAAATACGGATCTGTAAACATACAGGTTGCGCGCGGAAGCGAGGCTGCAGAAAAAACCAGGAAGCGCTAGCATTTACAGCGAGGGAATGAAATTTGATGCGGTACAACTTTTGTTTTTGTATTAGAGATAAGTTATTACTTTTATAAGTTATTATATTTATTACATTTTATATTTATTACTTACATAATGCTCACACTTACATGTATGCGCGGTTGAACCTGTGTGAGGTCATGTGACGTAGATGGGTAATTTCAGCCTTGTAACTCCTCACAATCAGAATCGCATTAAATGATAATAATAATAACAATTCATATATTTATTTTCTTTTATCAGGGGTCGCCACAGCGGAATGAACCACCAATCTTTCCAGCATCTGTATAACGCAGCAGATGCCCTTCCAGCTGCAACCCATCACTAGAAAACAACCATACACACATATACTACGGACAATTTAGCCTACCCAATTCACCTATAGTGTATGTCTTTGGACTTGTTGGGGAAATCAGCGCACCCGCTGGAAACCCACGCCAATATGGGGAGAACATGCAAACTCCACACAGAAATGCCAACTGAGCCAGCCGAGGCTCGAGCCAGCACTACCCACTGTGCCACCACACAGCCCAACAACAACAACAACAACAACAACAACAACAACAATAATAATAATAATAATAATAATGATAATAATAATAACAATAAATCAACAAAGTAGCCTACTTTTCTCTTTAGGACTTTTATTTTTTTATTTTCCATAGTTGCCATTAAGCAGATGTGTAGTTTAAAAAAGTTATTTATACAAGTTATTCATATATAAAACAAACTATCAAAAAAAAAAAAAACTATTAAAAAATAAAATAAATTCAGTCTATACACCATAAAGAGAAACAATGTAGTAAGGCTACAGGCTACAGGCAACAACACATGCAAAAACAAAGAAAATGATATAAACAGAAAATGTAAAAAGAAAATATAATACAGTGAATTTTACATTTGCACCCTGATACTCATGAGACAAAAACAACAACATGTTTATCACATATTTAAAATGATAATCATAATATCACAAATGTTAAAATACTCAAAACTTGCAAAAAATATTACAATAAAACAACAACATCAACAACAAAAGCCTTTTACAACCATGTAAACGAGAGAGCACTTGACAATTCTTAGTTTCTCTGGATTTACATAATATTATATAATTCACACCAGGCATATTATACCAAATATTTATTTATTTATTCATTTATTTTTGTGAAGTTAAAACTTTGGTACTGCATGGTCTAAAATCGACTATAAACATGTCTAAAAACATAATACATTTTTATTTGTTTTCAAAAGTTCAAACTTAGGGGCGGCATGGTGGCGTAGTGGGCAGCACGATCGCCTCACAGCAAGGTTTAAGCCCCGTCTGGGTCAGTTGGCATTTCTGTGTGGAGTTTGCATGTTCTCCCTGTGTTGATGTGGGTTTCCTCCTGGTGCTCCATGTTCTCCCACAGTTCAACCACATGCGCTAAAGGGGAATTGAATAAGCTAAATTGGCCGTAGTGTATGAGTGTGAATGAGTGTGTATAGGTGATTCTCAGTACTGGGTTGCAGCATAGAAAGGTGTATGTTGTGTAAAACATATGCTGGATAAGATGGTGGTTCATTGCGCTGTGGCAACCCCTGATTAATAAAAGGACTAAGCCGAAGAACAATGAATGAGTTAGCTGATGATTGATGATGAAGCATGTTTGGCTGCTGAAAATCCTTGAGCATGGGGCTCCCTCCCGTTTCATCAGGGAGTGTGAGCTCAGGTAGGTCTCAAGAGCCCCCCCGAATTGGTTAGTTCGGCCTATTCCTTCATAAATAGGAGTTGCCATGGCGGAATGAACCGCCAGCTTTACCAGCATATGGCTATGCGGTGAATATCCAAGTACTAAAACACTTATGTACTGTGCCAATTTGGTTTACTCAATTCACTTAAACTGCATATCTTTGGGCTGTGGTATGAAACTAGAGTAGGGGGAAACCCACGCGAGCATGGGGAGAACATGCAAACCCCAGAAATGACCAGAACTCAAACCAGCGACCTCCATGCTGCGAGACGACAGTGATAACCAATGAGCCACAGTGCCACCCTGTCCTGGATTAATCTAGGAAAGAGGGGGAGGAGTAGTGGTGGATGGGGGGACTCTTCGACACGAAAATGACTAAGGTAGAAAAATCTTGTGTCTTATGTGTGTTTGGATTCGTCTGATTGGTGCATCGTGTTAGCTAATACTGGACCAGCAGTGGTCAATCATAAGCATGCGATCCTCTGGAAATTAGTTTTGAAATAAACTTAATTTATGTGCAAAAACAAATAAGCATTTTTTATTTTGTTATAATAATCATTTCAGTGCTTCCATGTCAAAAACCAGAACCGTCTACACTGGAGCCATTCAAATAAATTCTAAAGGCAATTCTGTCCATGTAAGGTTTGGTTTTAATAGAGGTGACCAAATCAATTGCTCGTCTAATGGATTCAAAAGTGTTAGGTTTTCTGCCTTCCAGCTGCTTGTACCCACCTTGGTGTCATGTACAGCATAAACCCCAACAGAACCATCCTCAAACCCCACATACACAATCAAATCCTTGGACAGGGTTAAGACAGAGGGCATCTTGCACAAATAAAACCTTCCAATAGTTCCCCCATCAGTCAAACGTATGGCTACTAACATTGGTTTCTCATGGAGATCACAGGATAAATTACGGCACACTAGAGAAGAGTAACATGCATAGACCATATATTGACCAGAAACACCGACAGTGGTTTGCAGAACAGGTCCTTCGGTTCTTAAAGAGCACAGTTTGCTGTTGGAGAAGTTTAGGATGTTTATTGTGCATTCAGATATGGATAGGACGGCATACCCCCCATTAGATGAGAGACCAAATATTTCTGGTTGGCAAAACAAGGAATCCGGCAGCTGGATTTGATGACAAGTCGTATCCTCAGTTAACTTCCAGGAGTACAAAGCCCCTGAAGATAAAGCTACAATCACAAAATCCGGATGATTCAGCAGAGAATGGAAAGCAACCACATCTGACTGGTCAGAGCACGAGAAGCATTTGTTTACATTGCCAGACCACAGGCTAGCAGCCAAGAGATTCCCACTGTTAACGCCCAAAAGAAAGGTGCCTTCAGGTGAAATGTTGGCATTTCTGAGATGAAGATGAATGCTGCAAATACTGTGTCCACTTTGTAGTTTCCACACCCTTGATGAACTATTCTCTGACAAAGCAACCCCAAAGTTTCCCTTGGGTGTTATTAGAACCTTATATGCTTGACTACCAGAGATTCTGTAAGTATTTTCTCCATTGCAGGTCTCCCAGACATATACATCACCATCTGCAATACTTACAAGGTAGTTTCCATCTCCAGAGATGCACATAGACTCCACAGAACCTCGGTGAAGAAACCGGCCTTCTACTTTGCCACTTGAAACTGCCCACTTCCACACAAGTTTGGAGCCATCTGCCGAATAACAGGTTCCTCCTTGAGATCCAACAGTTATGATGATCTTCACTCTCTTTCCAGATTTTGGTGCCAAAGCAGAAGTTCTAATGAGATCCATGTCCCAAATAAGAACACCTACACTTGCTATTGCTGCCAAGTAAGTGGTGCCACATTTCAGAAGATTAATATCTTGACAGTTCCCAGTGTCCAGACTTAACACACACTGTCCAGAGGCACAATTCCAGACCAACAGAAATGAGCAATTGCACAGCAAAGCAAGGATGAAGTGTGAGTTTTGATCAATTATGGCTTGCTTAAATGTTTTGCCCCTCGGGGGATTGAACTGATCAAGTACATCAGTTTGACTGATGTCAATGAGCTGAATTTGTTGCTTTTTGCATATGAGAAGTATGCTGTCTCCCTTGTAGTCTGTGTTCAGAACCTTTCCCTGGATTCCACAATGGTTTTCACAAATCAGAACTGGTTCTGTTATCATTTCAAGATCCCAAGCAAAAACATTTCCTGCTTGATCTACACATGATATTACCTCATCGCCTTCGGTGAGAATAATCTCAATTAGTGGCATACCTTTCGGACAAGTCAAAGTGGCTAAAAGCTGTCCATTGGGCCAGTCGAATATAGTCACAGAACCTTCATTTTGTCCACAGTAAATGATATTGCCTTCCCCAGAACATAACACACAGGTTATTTCATAAGTGCAGCACAGTTGGGTAAGCTCCTCTTTATCAACAAATACATTAACAATGTTTTGTTCTCTCCACCACACAAATAAATTGTCCCCCAACACCAAGACACCCTCAAGAATTTTGTTTTTGTGGTTTTCTGTGTGTTGGATTTTAATTTCTAGAGGCTGTGTTTTAACAACTGCATCCCACAAGACAAGTTTACCACAACAAGTGCTCAAAAGGAATGTGTTCCCAGAGCTACAGACACTTGTAAACTTTAGATTACTGGACTGGGTTACTTTAAAGCCTTCACATGTAGCTCCATGGCAAACCCAAGCAGCCCCATTGTCCAGTACAACTACCACAGCACCACAGAGAGATCCAGCTGACAGTATGATTTGCGAAGCCATTGAATCCTGCGGTGTACTTTGGGAATAAGGTACTGAAGGAACTGAAGGCAACACAGTACTCATTCCACATTTTAAGCTCAAACCTTCTGCTCTTGCAGGATTCACACATTCCTCCAAACTAGGAAAGACACTCAGAAAAGGAAGGAGTTTGGCTTGCAGGACTATTGGAAGATCAGCAGGGTTGTTCCTCAGCAGACAAGCTGAAGATTTCAAGATGGCGTGGAGGAGCTGAAGTTCCCTGGGAAAAATCAACTGAGATGTCTTCTCAAGCCACAAAAACAGTTCATCAGCTAGCATTGCATGCAACATTACCTGGAGGTATTCTTGGGAAATCATTTGGCTGCCCAGTTCCTCAATCCTCCCACTTTTCAGCAAATGAAAAGAGAGTGTGTGTAGTTTCCTCAGATTGGGACGTGTTGGTGTACGCATGGCGGTAGAGATGTAGAAAGGTTGGGAAAAGATGCAAGGTTGACTGGGTACTTGCCTATCAATGTAAATGTTCCGTGGGACATCTGAGGAGCTTTGGATTTGCGTATCTTTGTTTATTATAAAATGTTTTTTTGTGCCATTTGCCCAAGAGCCGCTGAAGTAGTCCGAAAGCACATGGTGTATCTTTAGACAAGTTTCCTCTGAGCACAGGTACTGCTTGCATACAACCAAAGGGAAGTGTCTGTTTACCCAAGAAAGAGTTTGGGTGCCTAAAATGTTCCTCTGCACTAGAAATCCCTTCAGGTCAGAAAGAAGGGTTTCCACAGAAACTTCAGGGACTCTCAATGTAGCCGGTACACCTTCACCTTGAGGAAGGAAAGATTCGACAACTTCATCATCACAAGATAGAACATCCGTCAACTCAGCTGTTGTCATGCCATACCTGGCCAAGGTAAGATAGCTTAATGCTTTTGAGACTAAAGATTTCCCATGTTTCCTCTCCATATGATCAAATATCAGAACAATGCTATTGTGGACCTCTAGATCAAGTGTTTCCTCAGTAATCTCAAACTCTGAGTGCCAACAGACTGCCTGCCTGTAAAGAAGTTCCACATATAACGGGACAGTGCATTTCTTTAAAGCCTCATTTACATATACTTGTTGTCCCGAGGTGATTTTTCTGTTAGACCCCTGAAGAAGTGTTGTTAGAAGCTGGTTACAGCTTTTAGTATCCACTTGTTGCAACTCACAGAACAGGGCTGAATCTGGGTAATACTGCTTCAGGGCAGCAAGAAGGGCATGCCTGTTTGCAGATACAGAAATAAGAAGCTTTACATTTGGAGCTAATGCTTTAGGAAGGCATGTCAGGTCAGGTTGTCCATCAGTCTTTGGCAGCTGGTCAAGACCATCTATGATTATCACCAGAGGATTCTTGGATGTCGATCTCACAGTCAGGAGTCTTTTAAAGTTCTCTTTTAGCTGAAAGATGCTGTTGATGTTGGTATTACTTGAGTCGGCTCTTTCACATATGTATTTGAGAAGCTGTCTAAGGGAGCTGTTGACATCTATGAAGAAGACAAGTATCTCGGGATCCAGATTCTTCAACCATACTGATACCTAATAACACAAAAGTCATATTGAATGTCACAGAGTATATTACCGAATATATACAATTCCAAACATTGCTATTATTGCAAACAGAAAGATATTTTCAATAGGTACCTGACTTGCACAATGAGCCAGAAGCACAGTTTTGCCTGAGTATGGTCCACCATTGAGTATGAAGGGAAATAATGTATTTTTTCCTTCTAGGTAGGATTTGACATGTTCAACTTCCTTCCGTTCAATTCTGTAAAGAGAAGAAAAGATCCGGCACAGATCTTTCTCGCCAAAGTTATCAACTGCAACAGTCCTTTTGTTTAACATAGTATGATCAATAAGTCTCTTGAGATCCACATTTAGCTGCTCACACAGACCAACACCAAAGTCCAGCCTCATCTCAGGTGTGTAACATTGCAGACGATTGCATTTTGTGGTGGTGCAGTACACCACGGCCTTGTGTGACGCAACCAAGCTAGGCAGAAATTGATCTCGAAGCTGGGATAGTCTGTGCAACTGGTCTTCTTTCTCTGGGGGGATTGTGTTTTCCTTCATTGGGACAGTTATTTTATGAACATAGCAGATACATCTTGCTACATCTTCACTGGAACGGCCTTCATATGCATAACGGAGGTCGTTTTCAAGAGCTGGAAAGAAAAGAAACAATTAGACCATTTTGATTTGGAATATGTAGCTATTAGACTCTTTCTAGTACAGATTTGTCCAAATGCAGTCCTGGAGGACCACTGACCTGTACAATTTAGCTCCAATGTCCAACACATCTTTCTGGAAGTTACCAGTATGACTAGTAATGCTTCAGACAACTCACAATTGGCATTTTTCCTACTCAGAAGTAATGTTGCTTTACTGACTGTGACACACAATTGACTGGAATGCTTTGAGGTCCAAGTATGGTGCACAAGACCTTTGCGTTATCCAAAATCAACCCGGGCTCATTGTGGAAACGTGGTCCTGCGAACGTTTCTGGAGACCGCGGAATACGTCCCGGCGGGTACGTACGGCTGCAGTTTTTGTTTTCGCGAATACGCGAGAGGCCGCTGTTCTCACGTGAACCCAACAGAGGCCGCTGTCCGACTGACCGGATGATTGACAGCGCGACCGGCCAATCGGCCCGAGCAACAGTTTACAAAAAGCCGTAAAAAAAAATAAAAGCCCCGATTTTTTTTCTACCGCGTTTTCGGATTTCGCTGCGTCCTCACCCAGTTACGAAACTCGTTCACTTAATTTTTGGGATTCTGTTTTTGTCTTACCTGATTGCTGGAACCGCTCTTCTCCGGACTCAAAACCGATCGTCTTGGTCGACTCCTCTCTGCATCTCGAGCCTGCTGATGTACACGGTGAGCTGAGTGGACAAACGGGTTGCAGCGGGGAAGCCCTCCGCAAGGAGGTAAGGCAAGCGCGAAAGGGAACAGCGTCACACCGCCCCGCAGCGTTCGCTTGAAAAAAATAAAATCGGCTGTACGTATGCTCCGGGACGTATTGCGCTGTCTCCAGAAACGTCCATGGGACTACGTTTTCAGAATGAGCTTGGGTAGTCCAAAATTGTTCATTCACATTTCTTTACATTATTGCACTAATAAAGTCCACTTAGAGGAGTGAATAAAAATAATTTGAGTTGCACCAGATAAAAAATGCAGTTTTATTTGTGGTTTGCTGGTTGATTTATCCCTTAAACCAGAGGTGAGCAAACTCGGTTTTGTAGGGCCAGTGTCCTGCAGATTTTAGCTCCAACTTGTCTCAACACACCTGCAAGGATGTTTGTAGAAATCCTAGTAAGAGCTTGATTAGCTAGTCCAGATATGTTTGATTGAGAACATTAGAACTAAACTTTGCAGGACACCGGCCCTCCAGGACCGAGGTTGGGCACCCCTGCCTTAGACGGATTAGATTACAACTTAATGGTCAGACCTTGCTATTTAACACTTAGTGAGCTGTCTATTAGTAATGATACAAAGCATTTAGATTTCTATGATGTATACAAATGTTCATTTAACAATGAAACAATTAATTATTTAGAAACTTACACAATGGGAATCTGCTGTGGATGCGATCTTAAGGTTAGACATGGAAATTCATTCAGCGCGCCGATGGGATTGAGTCATTCAGAACATCTACTTTTGTTTTGGACACCACTACAAATGGCTGCTCCCTCAAATAGGCACAATTTAAGGGTATTAGCTGGTTCAGGTGTGCTAAATTGGGAATGAAGGAAAACTCTGCAGTACAGGAACAGCTCTGGACACCCATAAATTAGACAGACTTGGTGGGGCTATTTTTCAGCACATCGTCCTTCAACAATGACATTTGTATTAAACTGAACTGCATTCATTTTAATTTAACTAGAACTACACTAAAATTCAAAAACTATTTCACTACCTGCCTGAAATGCTAAATATGTCCAACCAAGGCTCATTCTGAATACGTACCGCTATATACATTTCTAGAGAGCGCCAAATACATCCCAGGAGGTACGTTTTTTTTTTTTTTGCAGTTTTTGTTTTTGCGAATTCAGAGGCTGCTGTGTACACATTTTGAGATCTCAAATTTCTTTCTCTAGTGCCATTCGTGCCTGCTGTTCTTGCATAATCAGGCTGCTGTTGACTGACTGACTGACTGACTGACCCAGCCTCCTCCTTCCCTAAACCCAACCAATAGTGTTTTCAAAAGCACAGATTGACCAGTGAATACGTACCGCTATATGCCAACTTACTTCCCTAAATGCAATCAACAGTTTTTAAAAACAGTCCAGGAAAATGAAAAGCCCTCACCTGATTTTTACCACGTTTTCAGATTTTACCACATTCTCACCCTGTTATTTTCTTGTTTATTCTATTTTTTTCGATTCTGTTTAAGTTTTACCTGCTTTTTAGAACCGTTCTTCGCCAGACCTAAAACTCATCGTCGTGGTCAACTCCACTCTGTGTCTCAAGTCTGCTGACACACAGTACACGTCGAGCTACAGGACAAACTGGTAACAGCAGTAAAGCTATCCACATGGAGGTAAGTGGTCAGCTGGTTAGCGTGAAACGAAACGCCATCATACCGCCCTGTTGCTTTCGTTTTAAAGACAAAATGCAGCCATACGTAGTTCTGGCTACATAATTTGAGAAATGTACGTTTTCAGAATGAGCCTGTGTTGGATATGTCCAACATATAATTTTTTATCCTTTTTTTTTCGGGGCATCCATGTAGAGCAGCATTCACACATTTTATAAAGGTAAAGATGACTTGATTTGACCTGACTTACATGATTGGAAATATTTTTGTGCTTTCTCAAGTGCCAAAGTCCCCTCTTGTATACACTGGTTCACAACATCATGGAGGATCCTCCTCACCTCTGGAAAAACCTTGCACCAGTTTTTCTCCTCAGTTGGATTCTCTTGCTAATGACAAAACATTAAGAACTTTAGCTTAATGTTAAATATGCGACATCATTTTACACTGAAAAATTTTTTTTAAGGTAATTGATTGCAAACTATTTATATGGGCTGAATTTAAACAAACAAATTTGATTTATTCACTCATTAATTTTCCTTCGGCTTAGTCCCTTTATTAATCAGGGGTTGCCACAGCGGAATAAACCGCCTACAGTGACCACAATCCACAGTGCTAACCACTGAGCCTTGATTAAGTAATGTTCAACTTAATTTGTTTGTTTAAATTCAGCCCATATAAATCATTTGCAACCACTTATCGTAATAAAATGTAGTAAATCCAATGAATCTCTTTCCATGTAGAAGAATGCGTTACTTGCCTGGACACTGGTTTGTTTACATCGTCTTGAAGGCTCAAGCATACAGAATGAGGGAGGAATGGTATTTTCATCTCTCCGGTAGCATTTCTCCAGAACGTCAGTCTTAAAGCCCATGCGCTGGCATACCTGGAGAATAAGCTGAAACTCTGAGGCCTCGACCTGCTCAGGTAAACAAGCATCTCCATATTGTTCACCTACCAACCCCTGAAACGAGCAACAAAAAAGAAAATTTATTTGTTACTAACACCACATAATGAGATCATAACAAAATCTATTTATACACGGTGCAGTTGAAGTCAGATTTATTTGCCCTTCTGTGATTTGCTTTTCCCAAATGATGTTTAACAGAGTAAGAACATTTTCACTGTATTTCCTAAAATATTTTTTCTTCTGGAGAAAGTCTTACTTGGTTTATTTCAGCTGGAATAAAAGCAGTTCATAATTTTATAAAAAACATTTTAATTTATTAATATTATTAGCCCCTTTAAGCTATATATTTTTTTGATTGTGTACAGAACAAACAATCATTATACAATGACTTGCCTAATTACCCGAACTTGCCTAGTTTATCTAGTTAAGCCTTCAAATGTGACTTTAAGCAGAATACTAGTGTCCTGAAAAATATCTAGTCAAATATTTTGTAATGTTATCCTGGCATAGATAATATAGTGCCCTATCGTACACCCGGAGCAATAAGGTGCAAGACGTGTTTGCCCTGTCATGTTGCTATTGTCAGAATGCAACCTTCATTTTCCTGTTTTCTGACATGTTGTTTAAATAGCAAATCCATTTGCGCCACCTTGTGGAGTCATGGGCATTTTGCTCTAGAAAAGAGGTGTGTTAGGGCGCATTGCTGACGGGTTGCTATATTGAGGAACTAAAATAGACCGTGCCATTGACTAACTAAAAGCAGGTCTAAAGTCCAGCGCAAAGCGCGTTAGTTGTAGGCCTCGCTGACACATAGGTTGTATGGCAACACACAAATATCTTTACAAAGGAAAAATAATTAAAGGATTAAAATATTACAAAATTATTATATTTCTACATAAATAAAAAAACACTGCCTGAATGCTTTCTTCACCTCGGGCGGCTTTTTTCAGTTTATTCATGACAATTGGATTTTGTATAATGTTATTATTATTATCAGCATTATTTGTTATCTGCATCTTTATATTTGTGTTATTAAAAACAAAGCTTAGATTTGTCTACCTGTCGGGTTTTGGAGAAGTCTGCATCACCATATGGATCATAAGAACAGGACGTGTATTTGGAAAGAACTCAGTTATTTGAGCACACTTCGTTATTATTGTTCATTTATTCATTTGCTGGAAATTAGAACTGAATTTAGAAATAGTTTTGAAACAAATCTTTGCGTTTAAACTAAATAAATGGATCAAAACACAACCATATCTCATTAAGAGAATAAGCACAACCCTGTTAGACCATGTGCCGGAGTGCAGATCGTGTTTTTCTGTCCTTAAGCAAAAGTGGATTGGGACGCGCCCTTAATGCTTTTGCGCCCTTCGCTTTAGACTTTTTGCCTAGATCGTTAAAATAGAGGTCTAAAGCACAGGGCGCAAAAGCATTAAGGGCGAGTCCGAATCCACTTTTGCTATTTTAAGGACGGAAAAATACACTGCAAAAAATGCTTTTCTTACTTAGATTTTTTGTCTTGTTTCTAGTTCAAATATCTAAAACTCTTAAATCAAGCAGAATTTTCTAGACAAGCAAAACGTACTGTCTTGTTATAAGATATAATATGCCAAAATTAAGTGAGTTTTCCTTAAAACAAGTTAAATAATCTGGCAATGGGGTAAGCAAAATAATCTTATGTCAAAATGAAAAACAAGATTATTTTGCTGACCATCCATCAATGTGAAAAGTGATGTAAAATTATAATTTTCGTAATTAGAAAAAAAAATTACACACTAACATCCAGGAAAACTCCCGATCATAGATATATGTGGATATGTGGATATCTTTGGCTTTGGATGGCCACAGTCTTCCACTGTACATTGGTCCCGCATTCATTTCAAAGGAGCGGTACCCTGTACCAAGATGGCGGCGCTGTTGACGCATTCCGTCCAATAGACAACAATAGGCCAGGCGACATCTAATGTATATATCTATGGTCGCAACTTCTGCAGCGAGCGCCGGATCCACAATGCAGTTCGGCAACGCCTGACGTCACCCATTCAAAGTGAATGGAAAGCGTTGACGCTGACGCCCTGTGTGAATGGGGCGTTATTGTGCTGGGTGCATTATAGGGCCAAATAGTTTATTTATTTATAAACTATTTTAACAATCTTTAGAGCTGTTTCTATACATTTACACACACAATTCCATCCATACAAAGCCAAAAGTCTTTTACCACAAAGAAAGAGTGTAGAGAATTGTTCCAGCAGTCCTCCAGTATACGCAGTCGCTCCTGCTGCGTAGGCCAGTTTTTGGGCTTTGTGGCTTCATACGGGTCAATAACCTGTTAACAGGATGGGTCCACATATTGTTATTGATCTCATATATTTACAAATGACATTCTGCCTCCCACTCCAGACAATACATCTAAAACCACCGCAACTACTGGATCAGCCAAAACAACCACAGACACAGCCGATCAACATGCGTTTATAGAGCAGTGTTAACAATCATATCCCAGTCAGTCTTTTGTCATTTGCACTATTAAAAATGCACGATGTTTAGCTTTAGAGCGGCTTGCTAAACGCTCCATGTTCCAGCGAAAGAAATCAACATCATTTATTCATGATGATGGATTAAAACACAATTGCTTGTGCCATAAATCATTTGTCATCATCATCTGAGGGAGACAAAACAACTGTAAATGTCCTACTTCAGGATTAGACTGTTTATTGGGTTTGCTCACTCTGAAGTCGAGTCCGTATGTAGATCTGCAGTATTCCCTCAGTCTGGGAAAGACTTTCTGCCTTATTAACGTCCTCTCGACCACAGAGTCTGAAAAACAGAGCCAATATTTAATTTGGGATTTCAGTTTTACCCCTGGGTGGGTGGCTCAGTGGTTAGCACTGCCGTGTCACAGCAAGAAGGTTGCTGGTTTGAGCCCCCGCCGAGCCAGTTGGTGTTTCTGTGTGGAGTTTGCATGTTCTCCCCATGTTAGTGTGGGTTTCCTCCGGGTGCTCCGGTTTCCCTCACAGTTCAAACACATGTGCTATAGGGGAATTGAATAAACTAAATTGACCATAGTGTATGGGTGTTTCCCAGTACTGGGTTGCAGCTGGAAAGGGCATCCGCTGCATAAAACATATGCTGGAATAGTTGGCGGTTCATTCCACTGTGGCGACCCCTGATAAATAAAGGGACTAAGCCGAAGGAAAAATGAATTAATTAATAATTATCAGGGTTTTACTTTGATTTGCAGAAGACGGAAACTAAAATATCATTTAATTTAACAGTAAAGAAATCTCATCAGACTTTCAAACATGGATTATTTGACGTTAGATTAAAGTATTTTCCCAAATACTCAGTCATTTTAAATCTTTATTCTTCACTGCTGTTCAGACTACTTGGTTTTTACCTTTTTGAAAGCAAAAACTTTACATAATGACTCACAGTTAATTGATCATTACAGTCCAGAATAATCTGCTAAATAGTTTTTAAATGTAAAATTAATTAAAAAAAATGACTGAAACATTTTGAAATTTAGTATCATAAAAGTTATATAAAAATAGACATTTATGCATGCTTTTAATGTTAATAAAGACACTTTGGTCACACTTTACAATAAGGGTCATTAGTTGATGTTAATTAATGCATTTATTAACGTGAACAAACAATGAACAATACATTTACTACTGTATTTGTTCATGTTAGTAAATGTTAGTTAATGAAAATACAGTAGTTCATTGTTAGTTCATGTTAACTCATGGTGCATTAACTAATGTTAACAAGCATGGACTTGAATGTTAATAATGCATTAGTAAATGTTCAATTATGATTAATAAATGCTGTACAAGTGTTGTTCATGATTAGTTCATGTCAGTAAACGCATTAACTAATGAACCTTATTGTAAAGTGTGACTGACACTTTTGTGTATTTAATTTGATGCAGGCACCAAAATCAAACAATTTTTTTTTTATTTTTTTTTACCTCTAAGTACATTCATTTATTCATTTGCCTTCGGCTGAGTCCCTTTATTAATCTGGGGTCACCACAGCAGAATGAACCTGCTGCAACCCAGTACTGGGAAACACCCATTCACACTCATACACTACGGCCAATTTCATTCATTGATTTTCTTTTTGGCTTAGTCCCTTTATTAATCAGGGGTCGCCACAGCGGAATGAACCGCCAATTTATTCAGCATATGTTTTACACAGCGGAGGCCCCTCCAGCTGCAACCCATCACTTGGAAACATCCACACACACTCATTGACACACATAAACTACAGACAATTTTAGCCTACCCAATTCACCTATTCCACGTCTTTGGACTTTGTGGGAAACCGGAGCACCTGGAGGAAACCCACACCAACACGGGGAGAACATGCAAACTCCACACAGAAATGCCAACTGACCCAGCTGAGGCTCGAACCAGTGACCTTGTTTTTGTGAGGCGAATGTGCTACGCACTGTGCCACCGCATCACCTACGACCAATTTAGTTTATTCAATTCCCCTATATCGCATGTGTTTGGACTGTGGGGGAAACTGGAGCACCCGGAGGAAACCCACAACAACACGGGGAGAACATGCAAACTCCACACAGAAATGCCAACTGATCCAGCCAGGACTAGAACCAGCAACCTTCTTGCTGTGAGGCGACAATGCTAACTGAGCCAGCGTGCCGCCCTACCTATAAGCTACACTTTTTACAAATGAAACCATTAACACAAGTCATGCAGAATGCTTTGTTATAATTCATTATTGACAATGTTAGTTTGTTAAATAGGCAACATACTTTTCAGAACTTTCAGAATGGGTTGCAGAATTTAAATATATAAATCAGCCAAAGGAAACGGATTGAGTTGTGAAACGTACCTTCAGGGTTGGAGCACAAATAAACTTGAACACAAGCCATCTGGTGTCCTGTAATGTGGACGTTTCCTACTCATACCATGCATCTGTGTGAAATGAACTTGCTGCAAACATTTTGTTCTAGAACTATGTGAGAAATCCACACACTCCTTATCCTGTGGATGGAGACAAAGAGAATGCAAGCTTTGCCTCGTATCTCATTTCCAGCAGGAAACTCTCGTCTGTTATTGACATGGAGAAACACCCACTTTCACATGATTTGATGAAACACATGTTTGTTTTTGTGAAAAGTGGGGACATTACATAGGTTTCCATTCATTTTATACTGTCCAAACTGTATATTGTATTGCCCTCACCCCACCCCTAAACCCAACCATCACAGGAGACTGTGTGCAGTTAAATTAAACTCATCCTGTGGGATTTATAAGCATTTTGAGAAATGAGGACGTCACCAATGTCCTCATATTTCACCTCCTTTTTGTAATACCTGTGTCATGCCCATGTCATTATACAGATTTGTGTCCTGATATGTCACAAAAACACGTAGACACGCACACACAAATGCATCTGAAAGAGAAAAAAGGCTTAAAAATGTCTCTTAAAAACATTCATTGTCATAAAAACGCTTATTAAAATAAATAATAATGTAATAAAAAATAATTAATGGATGTTGAAAATTCACATATCTGACAAGAATGCATCTGAAAGAGTACAAGAAATGCTTAGAAATGTCTCTTAAAAACATTCATAGTCAAAAAAAAAAAGCATCAAAACAAATAATCATGTATTTAATTAACCTTTGGATGTTCAGATGTTGGTGATCTACTTTATAACATATGTATGGATTTACAAACAGTGTTATTTTAGTTTACTGCATTCTCAAAGATGCATTTTTATACAAATAGGACATTTATATAATGACACAACATTTAAATAACATACTGTATTAGTATAAAACACTTAAACTGCTGCCATACATAGAATATTAATACAATAAAATATGTGCTTTAATTATACAACACACACACACATTTGTTTTTGTGAAAAGTGGGGACATTACATGGGTTTCCATTCATTTTATGCAGCACAAACCGTATATTGTATTGCCCTCACCTCACCCCACCCCTAAACCCAACCATCACAGGAGATGTGTGCAGCTTTACTCTGATTAAACTCATTCTGTGGGATTTAAAAGCATTTAGACAAATGAGGACGTCACCAATGTCCTCATATTTCACCTTCTTTTTGTAATACCTGTGTCATACCTATGTCATTATACAGATTTGTGTCCTGATATGTCACGAAAACACGTGCACACACACACACACACACACACACTGAAAGAGAAAAACACATCTGAACAGAGGGGGGAAAAAGGCTTAAAAATGTCTCTTAAAATATTCATAGTCATAAAAATGCTTATTAAAATAAATAATAATGTAATTAATAATAACTAACCAACCTTTGGATGTTCAAATGTTGGCATCATGGGGGCGCAGTGGGTAGCACAATCCTCTCACAGCAAGAAGGTTGCTGTTTTGATCCCTGGCTGGGTCAGTTAGCATTTCTGTGTGGAGTTTGCATGTTCTCCCCATGTTGGCGTGGGTTTTCTCTGGGTTCTTCAGTTTCCAACACAGTCCAAACACATGCGCTATAGGGGAATTGAATAAACTAATTTGGCTGTAGTGAATGAGTGTGTATGGATGTTTCCCAATGATGGGTTGCGGCTGGAAGGGCATCCGCTGTGTAAAATATATGCTGGATAAGTTGGCGGTTCATTCCGCTGTGGCGACCCCAGATCAATAAAGGGACTAAGCTGAAGGAAAATGAATGAATGTTTGTCATCTACTTTGTGTAACATACATATGACGTAACAAAGAAGTGTTATTTTCTATTTAACTGCATTTTCAAAGAAGCATTTTTGGAAAAATGGGACATTTATATTTATGTAATAACTTACAACATTATAATAATTATATATATTAATTTTTACGCCAGCTTTATCTGATTTTTTATCAGGGGTCATCACAGCAGAATGAACCACCAACTATTCCAGCATATAAGCTATGCAGCCGATGCCCCACTTACTGGAAATAAATATATCTTTTAATGATCTGTGATTGAACTAAACCGTATAATGTAACGTAAACTGCAATTATATATACAATCAAGTATAAATCATCAATAGATTTTAAGCATTTTAAATAACCAAATATTATAATTATGCATATACGCAACGCACTTTTATTTTATTAATGTGTGTGTTTTTTTTTTTTTTAATGTATTGATTTATTTCTTTTAATTTAATTTAGTTTTACTCAAATGCAGAACACTCAGATTAGGTTTGTCATTTTTATTTATTTTTTATTATATTTATACAGCGCTTTTCCAGACACTCAAAGCACTTTAATGGATATGACAGTAGAGGATTAGTAGGATTAGCATAGAACCTCGAGATGGGAATCTAACTCAGGTTGCCTTGAACACCGGAGTGCCATGACACTAATCACTACACCTACTGACAAAAGTCTTGTCGCCTATTCAAGTTTTAGGAACAACAAATAATACCTGGACTTCTAGTTGATCATTTGGTATCAGAAGTGGCTTATATGAAAGGCAAAGGCCTCTAGATTACACTTATTTTACCACAATAAAATATGATCGGGCCTTAATTTTTAATTACTTCGTTAGGACAGTAAGATCTGACTTTGCTTAGACTCAAACTTACTAATAAACTGATTAATAAACACATCTGGAATGGCAAAGAAAGCGCTCCTGCAGGACTCCCAGAGTTCATCAAGATCCTTTGGATTCATCTTCAATGCCTCCTCCATCATCTTACCCCAGACATGCTCAATAACGTTCATGTCTAGTGACTGGGCTGGCCAATCCTGCAGCATCTTGACCTTCTTTGCTTTCAGGAGCTTTGATGTGGAGGCTGAAGTATGAGCAGGAGCGCTATCCTGCTGGAGAATTGTCCCTCTCCTGTGGTTTGTAATGTAATGGGCAGCACAAATGTCTTGATACCTCAGGCTGTTGATGTTGATCATCCACTCTGCAGATCTCTCGCACACCCCCATACTGAATGTAAGCCCAAACCATGAGTTTTTCTTCACCAAACTTGACTGATTTCAGTGATAATCTTGGCTCCATGCTGGTTCCAGTAGGTCTTCTGCAGTATTGGTGATGATTGGGATGCAGATCAACAGATGATTCTGCTGAAAAATCACTGCCACTTTACCAAATGATCAACTAGAAGTCAAGTTGTTATCTGTTACTCGACAAGACTTCTGTTGAGTAGTGTACACCATTGGTGCCGACAAGTTTTATATTTCCTATAAAGCATTAAATACTTAACAAAATAAAAGCGATCTGCAAGACGAGAAGAAAAAAAAACCCAGAAACACTTTCCCCAATTTTTTTATTTAACATTTTGTACACAATAAATACAAATATTTTTACAGCTAATAATATGCAGAAAGAATATTTTTCACCTGTTCTCTGATATTGTCACTGCAGCAACAGTCAATTGTTGTTAATCCATCTGTTATTTATTCGTTTATTAATTACTAGCAGCGCGGAAACACCTTCAAATTTTAATAAATCGCAAATAAAATCACTTTCCAAATTAAAAACAACTAGAATAAGCAGCTAACGCTATACTGTAGAAGCTCCAAAGAGTTGAAACTGGCCAGGAAAACTGGGGAGCGCCAATAAAAAAAAAAAAAAAAAAAAGTGAGTATAAAAAGACTGCGTTCGTTTCATAGGAGAGAACAGTTTTTGACACGATGGGCTTTAACCTCTAACCATAAACTTCAAAACAAGTTCGATAACATTCAAAAGATCTCAACGAGATCAACAAGAAAACAGGCTGTGACCGAGGAAACAAAGGGAAGATCCGCAAAACAATCTTCCGCTCCGATTTAAAAAAAACAAAATGGCTACCAAAACAAATGCTTCTTTCCTCCCACTCGCTCTTTCCCTAATGACCTGTTCCTGCTTAACACGACTAAACCATCCCAGAAAAAAGGATGCATTTTTTATTTTTAATATTATGGAATCGACGTAACATTATGGGCAAACTACAATCAGTCACTCTCACCGGATCAAGAACACAACGCCGGGCAGCTTTAGCATCGGAAAAAGAGGCAGTCGGGATATAAAAGATGATCAAGCAGTGAAATGCCAGAAAAGTGCTGGGAGATATGCCTGAATATACAGATGCTATTATGGTGGATACGTATGATGAACAATGCATGTCTTTAACTGCAAATAAAAGAAAGAATAATAATAGAAACAAAACGTAGCTGCCCCCTGTACTGAGCAAATGCACTTAGGACATGGTAATAGATTCGCCTGCATCAGCTGAAATTACGAGAGTATTCACTTCAAAATGAGCATCTGCTGATCATTCTCAGGTCATCAGATCAGGTTTTTCTTCTTCAGTAGAAAATATCTGTAGTTACCCTGCTGAAAAATCCAGCTTAAACCAGCCTAGGCTGGTTGGCTGGTTTTAGCTGGTTGACCAGGCTGGTTTTAGAGGGGTTTAGGCTATTTCCAGGCTGGTTTCCAGAAAATGACCAGCCAAATCCAGCTAAAACCAGCTTGACCAGCCTGGTTTAAGCTGGATATAGCTGGTTTTGGCTGGACTCCCAGCTTGGCTAGGCAAGCTGGTTTTAGCTGGTCATCTCCCAGCCTGACCAGCTAAGACCAGGCTAGAAACCAGCCTGGAAGTGGCCAAAACCCCTCTAAAACCAGCCTGGTTGACCAGCTAAAACCAGTCAACCAGCCTAGGCTGGTTGAAGCTGGATTTTTCAGCAGGGTATTCATGAAGTTTAATCGCATTTTTGGAGTCAAAAGTAACACATGTGTGACTCCTGACGATACACTGAGCTCTTATGAACTGAATAATCAAGTCTATGCTAGAAATTACGCTCAGTTTTCACTGCATAAGGCGATAAAGGGAGAGTTCACACAAAAAATTACATTTACCATCAAGGATGAAGGTGATTTGTTCCTTCGGTGGAGGATTAAAGAAGATTTTGTAGCTGAAATTGTGGTCATTTGATGTGATTTGTTCAATGGTTACCCATTTTTGAGATTCAAAATAAACATATAAACAAGTCTAAATTAATTCACTCAGCTTCTCTAAAGTGTATCGATCAGCCTGTGCAAGAAGCTGAACTTTATTTACTAAATGAAAAGCTTTAAAGGGATAGTTCACCCAAAAATCTAAATATTCTCACGATTTTAGTCACTCAGTGATTCCAAAAAAGTTTCATTCTTTTAAAGAACACAAAAGAAGATATTTTGAAGAATGTTAGAAATCTGTAACCATTGACTTCCACAGTCAGAAATGCACCATAGGCAAACACATACTATGGAAGTCAATGGGTACCGGTTTCAAACATTTTAAAAAATATCTTCTTTTGTGTTCATTAGAAGAAAACAAGTAAAGGAAGGTGAACTATTTCTTTAATACTGCTGTGTATGAAAATATTTGCAGTTATTCATGAAATTAAATCACGTTTTTAGAGTCAAAAAGAGACTCCTGACGATACACTGAGCTCTTATGAACTGAATTATCAAGTGTATGCTAGAAATTATGCTGTTTTCACTGCATAAAGCGATATAGGGACAATTAAAGCAAACATTTGTCTTTAAAATCAAAGATGAAGGTGATTTTTTCCTCCAGTAGAGGAATAAAGAAGATTTAGTAGCTGAAATTGTGGTCATTTGTTTAATAGTTACCCATTTTTGACATTCAAAATAAACACATAAACATCGCTTATGAAGCGAACCGATCAGCCTGTGCAAGAAGCTGAACTTTATTTACTAAATGAAAGTTTATTATAAATAGTTCACCCAAAAATATAAATATTCTCGCTATTTTAGTCACACAAGTGATTCCAAATCGAGATGAGTTTTATTCTTCTGAAGAACACAACAGAAGATACTTTGAAAAATGTTAGAAATCAGTAACCATTGACTTCCATAGTCAAAAATGCACCATAGGCAAACATTATAGATGCCAATGAAAACCAGTTTCAAACATTTTTCAAAATATCTTCGTTTGTGTTCATCAGAACAAAGAAACTCATAAAGGTTTGTGAAAAGTGAGAGTAAATGATCGAATTGTCAGTTTTGGGTGAACTATTCCTTTAATACACAATTTCTAGAAAGCCTAGTACAGGGGTGTCCAAACTCGGTCCTGGAGGATCGGTGTCCTGCAGACTTTAGCTCCAACTTGCCTCAACACACCTGCAAGGACCAATCTAGAAAGCCTAGTAAAAGCTAGATTAGCCAGCCCAGGTGTGTTTGATTAGTGTTTGAGCCGCAGGTATTCATTTCATTTTGCCTGTTTGTGCTTGTTTGACTCTAAAAATGATGGTGGCATCGATGAGCATGTTTTATTTTTGTTGAGTCAATGAACTCAAATTTGAGTGCCAGACTTTGCCCATGTTGTGAACTAAAGCTAATAAAATAGTGAATAATAATAAGCTTGTTGCATATAGCGATCATATTCCTTTATTAAAGCTCAGTGTATCATCAGAAGTCAATGGGATTGATTTAGACTTGTTTGCATGTCTATGTTGCTTCCATTATACAAATCATTAAAGATTCAGCTTAAAATCTTCTTTAATTCTGTACTGAAGTAAATAAGAAGTCACTAACATCTTTGATTACCTAAAGATGAGTAAATTAGATGTAAATTGTTTTATTTTTGAATCAACTATCCCTTTAATCTTACATTATCAGCCAGAGGTATTCATTTTGTCTATTGTACTCGTTTTGCCTGTATGTGCTTTCCTGACTCTAAAAGTGATGGGGGCATGTTTTAAATCACCCTAGACAACAAAAGTCAACTTTTTTCCACCCAAAAATGAAAATTCCGCCATCGTATACTCACCCTTCACTTGTTCCAAACCTATTTGTGTACAACAGAACAAGATAGAAGATATTTCAAAGAATGCTTCTAGCTGGCACCCATTGACTTCAATAGTAATTTTTGCTCCTATTATGGAAGCCGATGGATGCCAGCATTCTTCTAAATATCTTCTCTTGTGAAAGAAACTCATAAAGGTTTGAAAGAGAGAGTAAATGATGAGGTAATTTTCATTTTTGGAGTGAACTGTCCCTTTAATGTATTAAACCCAATGAGTAAATGAACAGCTAAATCATTTTTGGAGTGAACAATCCCTCTGTAATCCCCATCCATCTTTCCGTCAACCTTTTTCTGTGCTTGTTGTAGGGAACGAATCCCCTCACAATCTTCAATACTGCCGTGACGCTCAATATAAGAAAGAAACCCGGGTGTAAAAAGCACATTATCTGATACTCCTATCATGATGTATATATTTCCATGAAGAGCGCGGAAACGAAATGTGTACAGAAACGTCTTCAGATTCGATTTTTCGAGGACTAAATATTAGTAATACATACAAACACTGGTCTTGATAATGAAAAGCTGAAGAAAAGGATATAGCTATGTAGTTAGTACTTCTCAGATCAACACAAGACAGAAGAGGCAAGCGGAACTGAGGGGTACAAAGAGCGAAGTAACCAGCCTTCCTCTCGTTTTTCATAACCCTCCTCTTTTTCCGTTTATGTACAGTTCCCTTTCTCCTGGAGACGTCCATATGATCTGCCATGTCGAACGTGAATATAACATTCCTATGACGACAGTAATGTACTGTGCTATTACATATGAAATACATGAATGGTAGGACTATTGGTGACCCCGTTTTTTTAGTATCCTCCCATGATTCCTTGTATTGCATGTTCAGCTCTTCAAATGCCCGATGAAGAGATGGATGTGCAAGCGCAGCCTCTTTTTAGCACCCTTGTATTTGATTTCTCTCCGCACGCTTTTACAAGCCAACCCAAATGAAGTGAATTTACTGGCAGATCCCGATGCGCAATAAAAGTAATTACGAATACAGGGATTAGAGTTTGGCATGAAAGCGGTTTAAGGCACCAAACAGTGTGTGACGCCGAAAGAGGTGTTTGTTTGTTTGTTTATGTAAAACAGGGCGATGCTTTTTGAGACGCTGTTCTCCACCCCCCGTTGGGATCTAAGGATGCTCATTGGGTGGGATAACGCATGCCCCGCCCCCTTCCGTGAGGAGTGGGAGGGGTCAGAGGTCAGGTGGTGTTTGCTGTCAGCCTCAGCTCTACACCAGTGTGATCTCCACCTCTTCAGTTTTCTCCACCGCCCGGCGAACGTGCTGCTTCGGAGGAGGAGGAGCCGCTCGAACCTGCACACACACACACACACACACAAAATAAAGCAGTTCAGAGCAGATAGATTTCCTATATTAATATGACTAAATTGATATAATAATATGCAAAACAATTAATTAAATAACAAACAAAACAACACAAGCACACACAAGCACACATACCCGTATAGAAGAAATAAAAAATCTTTCATATTTTTAATGTTCAATTCCATTCACCTTTATTTCTATTGCGTTTTTACAATGTAGATTGTGTCAAAGCAGATTCACATAGAATATTATAGTACAGTGAATCTCAAACTTTTTTCATCAAGTACCACCTCAAAAAAAAAAATGTCTCTCCAAGTACCCCCATAATGAGCAGCATTGAACTACAGTAGAGTAGCAGGCCCAGTAAAGCAGCTACAGTTCTTCACAGTTCAAAAACGTGGCAGCTTAATTCATATTATTAAGAATATTTATTATTGTCAGCCACTTTAAACATAAATAGTCTGAACGTTAACACTGTGCTGTGCTTATATGTAAAAAACAAACTAAAAAAGTCAACATTTAAATTAAAATGTGTAAAAGGTCAAAAGAAAAGAGCTTTACTTAAATGTAAGGTATTAACATAGTAGCCAATTCATAAACACCTGAAAATGTTGCCTGGACCTCAGAAATATAGGCTATATATGTCATATAATGAATATTATTATGTCATATTCATATATAAATAATTTTTGATAAATTTTGAAATATATGTAGCATGTACATATTACAAATTTGATTCCTCCACGCACCACTAGAAGGAAGCCCGCGTACCACTAGTGGTGCACGTACCACAGTTTGAGAACCACTGATATAGTAAATTGACACGGTGTCAGTTCAGTTTTCAGAGTTTAAGTATAATACATCTTAATTTTACTAAATTGTTATAATAATATGCAAAACGCTTAATTAAATACGAAAAAACACACCTATGCACACATATATGTGTAGAAGTAATAATAAAAAAAAAATTTTTAAGTATAAAACATTTTAATTTATAAAATATATATCGCCCTGAATTTTTATGTTGTGGATTATTTTAATAACTTTTCTATTTCATCAGAAAAGTAACAGTTACTCAATAAGTAATTGAATTACTTGACTGAAAACAATCACACCCTGCTGAAAAATCCAGCCTAAACCAGCCTAGGCTGGTTGGCTGGTTTTAACTGGTCAACCAGGCTGGTTTTAGAGGGGTTTGGCCACTTCCAGGCTGGTTTCCAGCCATTTCTAGCCTGGTCTTAGCTGGTCAGGCTGGGTGGTGACCAGCTAAAACCATCTTGACCAGCCTAGCAGGCTGGGAGCCCAGCCAAAACCAGCTATGTCCAGCTTAAACCAGGCTGGTCAAGCTGGTTTTAGCTGGATTTAGCTGGTCATTTTCCAGCCTGCTAAGACCAGCTAAGACCAGGCTGGAAATGGCTGGAAACCAGCCTGGAAGTGGCCAAAACCCCTCTAAAACCAGCCTGGTCAACCAGCTAAAACCAGCCAACCAGCCTAGGCTGGTTTAAGATGGATTTTTTAGCAGGGCACATATATCCTCCTGAGACTCCGTACATTGACTGTGTTTTCATGAATTTTCCTTGTATTTTTTGAGCTACTCTTTCAAGTCCTGTTGTACTGTTCAGAGGAAATCCTAGTGATATGTCTTTTGATTGGCTGGCATGCCAGGAACCACTTCTTACACTGCATCCAAAATGGCCGACATACAAACAAGCATATTTTATGGGAAGGAGAAAGGCATGTAAAATTGAGCTTTTCAAATGTTTTTTACTATTATTATCACATTTATATTTGTTTATTAAAGTGTCAGGAACAATACATTTAGCTTTCAAATCTGTTAACTTGTTTGTGTTTAAAAATATCATCCTTTTTTAAATGTCCACTAAAGTGGACCCCAGGACCATCTTAATGTTTTAATGACTGCATGTTGTAGGAGGGAGAACTGAAGCAGAGAGGATTCTTTATAAGATAGTTGAGGGAGACTCTGATTTAGAGTCTGACAATCAGACAATTAGAGAATGACAATCAGTTTTAAATCGTTTTGATGTTAAATTTGTTTTAGATCAGGGGTGGCCAACCCTGGCTGTTTCTCAATATGCTTTCTTCAGTGGTCTTGCGTCCTCGTGTAACGTCATCATCAGCTGCCTAAGTTCAGTTCCAATACTCAAGATCGCAAGTACGGAGGACGCGTGAAACGTCCCGGATGTGATCTTGATATGGAGGACGCACTGATGCAGACTTGAGCACCGAACTCGCTCTGGAAGTCCCAGAAGTCATTGCGACTGGAGGTGGGAAGCGCTGCATTTTATTTAGATTTATTATTAAAGTTCAGAGATTTCACTTATTTACCTCAGGAGTTTCCCTAAATGAAGCAGTGAAATTAATCATTAACATGAATATACTAATAAAGGAATAAACACATTAAGGGTTGTTTGTTTGCTGAAATTCGTATTAAAATTTGTTTTATTTATATTGTGCAGAGTATATTTATAATGTTTTCATGCAAAGTATATAGTTTGAAGAGGGTGGAAACAATAAATCATTGTATGAGTGCTGTAATGTTTAAATAATTTCCATTTAAAACACGTGAAGTTCACATGACCATCAGGAAGAACGCAGCATCCCATTTCTCAAAGGATGCGTTCTCTGGCCTTGCGGTCTCCTGAGTTCTTCTTCCGAGGACACCTGGCAAGACCTGTCTCCACAAGAACGCAAGTCCGTTCTCTGCGTTCTTGAAATTGAGAAACAGCCTCTGTTCCTGGAGATCGACCTTCCTGCAGATTTCAGTTGCAACCCATATTAAACACACCTGCCTATAATTATCAAGTGCTGATCAGGTCCTGATAAATTGATTCAGGTGTGTTTGATCAGGGTCGGAGCTGAACTCTTTAGGAAGGTCGATCTCCAGGAGCAGGGTTGAGCACCCCTGTTTTAGATTAACGTCACTTCTTTCTTTTTTTTTTTTTTTTTTAGTTCGACTCTCTGTCAGAATAAACTGTTTCAGGAATTTCAGTACAAAAGGAAAAAATGGCTGTTACATTAATATTGGATTAATAACTCTTTACAGCCATTTCCTGTACAGTTTTGTTGTCTGGTCATTTTGAACTAAAATGGTCCTGTGGTCCACTACAGTGGACATGCTGTAAAATTAAAAACAAAAACAAAATGTAAAAACTTTAAATTGTAGATTTTTTTTAACCCAAAGGATGTAGAAAATCACGGACATTTAAAAAAAATTTATTTGGGTCTCAGGAGGATATACCAATGCATAGACTATAGAAATTAAACTCTTAATTCTTTAAATATATGTTAAATAAGACCTTTTAGTTTTATTTGAAAAGATTAACACTAAAATGTAAACAATATATAGATCAAAACACATTTGAAGCATTCTGTTTAACATAAACCATATTTGTTATCACTTATTATTATTAATCTTAATATACTTAACACTTCATTTCTAATCTAAATATACACAACATTTCTGTCTGGTTCTTGAATCTGATTGGCTGATAGCCATGTGATACTTTGCAAATAACAGCACTCGTACAGCCTCTTCACCCTTGTGTATTACTCCACCCACATAGAGCAAATATTCCTGCTTTTGGGCAACATAATGTACTTTTAAGGCTTTATTAGTCAAGAATGTAGTTGCTTAGATTGCAACTATGCAGTTTATTTATAAGGATATAAATATAATACTTTAAAATATTTATAATTTTGGAGATTCAGTGCGTCAGCTGCCATGAGCCTGTCTGAGCAGATCAAAGAAAGTGATGGTTGATGCTCCACCACAAGATGGCGACAGAGACCGAATAATAAGTCCTTATGGGAGAAAAGCTCAGCTTAAAATTCAAACTACAGCTGATCAAATCATTATAAATCCGGTAAGTGACATTCTATGTCGATCCCTCTTTTGTAGTGCTGTATATATACCACAGAAACTGGTAGGCTGCGTCCGAAACCGCATACTTCCATACTATATAGTACGCTAAATCAGTATGCGAGCCGAGTAGTATATCCGAATTCATAGAGTTCGAAAATCAGTATGCGATAAGTACCCGGATGACTTAGTACTTCCGGCGAGATTCTGGAGTGCGCATCCCATGCACGCTGCGCTATCCCATAATGCCCCGCGAGAGAATTCATGAATGGAAGTGAGGCGATGCAACTGACGCAGGTAGGTCACGTGATTATGACAAAATGGCGGATGTAGTACGTCCGAACTTCATTCATACTTTTCACATTCATACTGTATAAAACGTACTTTTTTAACGGCCGAATAGTACGTTTAAATTCAAATGCAGTACCTATTGAGTAGTAGGCGGTTTCGGACGCAGCCGTAGTGTTTGCTTTGGTTTTTCAGGGTTAATTATTGTGATATCCTGATTGCAACAGAGAAATACTGGCAAATCTCTGTAGACTGATGGAATTTCATGTAGTACTGTTGTATAAACGCAATATCACACTCGAGCCAAAGCACTCCTCCCACCAGTGCTGATATACAGCCATATCACTCTGCTACTTGTATAATATTGCTCATATATATATATATATATATATATATAAAATGTATAATGTATAAGGCATTCAAGCAGACTTGAGATGAAGCAAACTTGTTGACGTACAGGTCTGAGTTTTCCAGGGCCGGATCCGTCAGGAGTGAGTCTCAGCGGCTGAGAAAATCCCGGACTCTCTGGACTTAAACTGGAGTTGTGATCTGAACCAAACACAAAACAGTCTGGAATTAAATAGACAGTTCATTCAATAACACCGTCATCATTCACTCTCCTTCCATTTCTACCAAACCTATTTGACTTATCTCTTAAGAACACAGAAGATATATGGAAGAATGTTGGAAACGTTTGACCTCCAAGCATTTCTTTTATATCCTACGAACATCAATGGCAACATTTTTTTGACTTCTAAAGCATAAAGATACCATAATATGTTTGAATGTGCCTACAGCACCCAACCCGCTCTGAGCTGGGATCGAATCGGCGTCTTTTCACATGGTGGTCGGTGGCTCTACCAAGGAGGCTAAAGACCATGAACTCAAGCATCTGTCGCTAGAAGCCAGAGGAGTGAAGTTTACCTGCACAGCACTTCACTAGCTGGCCTCTGCTACACAGATATTTAAGAAACATGCCAAGTGAACATACTTGTTTTCCTGAAAAACTATGCTAAAGTTTCTGAAAATGTGTGTTCAGTGTCAGAATGTCTGTCATTGTTTTATCTGTAACTCCGCCCACTGCCAGTTTAGCCAATAATGTTTCAGCAGCCCGGGTTGCCTTGGTGGACAACAGAGTATTTAATTTTAGTCATGAAGGCTGCCTTAATATCAGTGGTGTAAAGTACTTAAGTAAATGTACTTCGTTACTTAAGTATTTTTTGGCTACTTTGTACTTGTACTGAGTATTAAAAATATAAGCAACTTTTACTCTCTACTCGACTACATATTTAATTGAATATACGTACTCTTTACTCCTCTACATTTGAATGGGCGCTTATTGTTACTCGTTACGTTGTATTGTTCGCGACAAGTTGGCATCGTTATCTACCACGGCTAATAATTGGGCGGACGAGGCGATATCGCCATCTGCAGGCTGCTGAAGGTACTGTATGCTATTTATGAGCTAAATCATGTGAACGTGAATTAGCAGCTTGCCTAATACCAGGTGTTTAATTAGCGACATGGCTGCAGCAAATGATGAAGCCGTCGGCACATCAAGCAGTGCCAGCACTGATGACCATTCATGCTCTTATCTGAAAGAAAAGTTTTCATTTGCTGATGTGCAGAACGGCTCTTACAGGATGCAATGTCTCACTTGTTTGCCACGAACCACGAAAATAAGTGCTTTTAAGAATTTATCGTCAAATTTGAGAAAACACATTGAAGTAAGTGTCTGTTTAATGTTAATTTAATGTGAATTTAATACAGGTACTGACATGACATGACTATTTGTGATGTATTTTTCATTGAATTTATATGTAGCAGGGCCGGAGTGGGACTCCTTTTCAGCCCTGGAGTTTCAAGCCTCAGACCGGCCCACCTCAGTTCACGACTGACTATATTAAAATAAGGCCATTTCCAAACCAGTTTCTAATGACACTATCACATATTTTTTTGAGAAAGCAGCTGCTTTAGAACTTCAAATGTTCAACAACCCTAACAGTATTATATGTCTCAACAATAAAAATGAAAAAAAAATAAATTACTCAGACAATGATCGAACCCGGGTCCGCGGCGTCGCAAACTAACATGCTATCCACTGAACTACAACGACTGTTCATCAAGTAGTGACTCAGCGAGAAAATAGATAAAAAGAGCAGAGCTGCGGTAAAATAATTAATAAAAAGGCTGTGGTCAAGTAAATAAATAAATACATTTAAAAAGTGTGACTGCTGAGAGCAACAGATTCTGGAGCTAGAGATACCGGCCCTCGCGGCCAAAAAACGGATTTCTCGGAATTCTCCCGGTCCTCCCGATTAGCCAATCCGGGCCTTATATGTAGTTTACTAAGTTGAAAAATAACACTGCTCCTCTGTTTAATTTTACTACAGAAAAAACACCTAATCAATTGAAAAACTACTCAAAATAAAAGTATTGCCCCCCTTTGAGATGGTGAGGTGAATCACATGAAAGTCAGCTCTGACTTTTTTTGTTTTTTTACTAAGTTTTACTACTTTTTTTTTTTTTTTTGAAAATTGTTTGTGCCTTTTTTGAACATTTGAGTTTGAGACTTTTTGTTTTATTTATTTTGTTCATCTATTTTGTTCTGCCATTTTGAAACATTGAGGTGTTCAATTTAATGTCTATATTAGGAAATAAAACGTATTTTGATGTTCTGAGCCTACATTTAGTATGAGTAAAGTACTTAAGTAATTTTAAAAATCGGATGCTTTAACACTTTTACTCAAGTCTTATTGGAGTTGGTGACTTGTAACTTGTAATGGAGTCTTTTTTACAGTAAGGTATCTGTACTTTTACTCAAGTATGGTTTTCAGGTACTCTTTACACCTCTGCTCAATATACACTCAAAAAATTGTTAATTACTTATTTAAAAAAGAGCTAAATTAAAACAATTCTTGATATTTTTTTAGGGATAACGTAATTGTTTTATGTTCCGTTCACTTAAATAAATCAGTTTGTGTTTACACAACATGAATGATTTATGTGGAACTTTTTTTACAGTGAAAATGCAACCTCCAGAGGACAGTGGCAGCCTCTAAAATGAGATGCAGATTCAGAATTACAAAATTCCACATGAGTTGGCTTTTATTTAGCAAACAATTCAAATATTACAAATGTAATTATCAGTGGAGCAACTCACAGTGTAAAGCTCATTCTTCAGGCACACTCGCTCCTTTTGATGCTGCCAATCTGGCAACCTAAATGTGCTTTGCATGATTGGAGAAGGGGTCGGAATAAAAAAAAAAAAAAAACCTCTCTGATATTTTGAATTTGGACTGCAATACTTTGTTCAACCACTAAGTTTTAATCCAACACCTTTAACAACATTCTTCAAAATATCTTCTTTTGTGTGCACCAGTGAAAAGAAAAAAGAAACTCATAGATTTGCAACTACTCAAAATGTGAGAAAAATGTAATTTTGGGTGAACTATCCTTTTAAATCAACACGTGAAGTAAAAATGGAGGCTTCATGAGGACAGATGTCTTACTCTGCGCTGTGGTTTTCTGTGGGACGGGCAGCTTGTGTTCCCCATTGACGGAGGGCGAGCGAGGCAGAGATGGGGCGCTGCTGGTCTCCGGGCTGGTGAACGGACTGCAGGGTGGCTGATCGTACAGCGGCAGAGGAGGAAGAGACGAGTGAAGCCTTTGGCATGGAGACGCCTGTTGGACGACAACATACGTTAGCTTGCTAAGCTAGCACATAGGCATCTATAAACCTTTTTATTCACTCAGTGACACATATTCATTAATACGTACAACAGCTGGAAAGTTTGAAGTCATCTCATTAGGTAAAATAGCTTATTTCCCTGCATTTTAACATTCTTCCAAACATTTGGGATAATTTCAGTACACAAGTCAGCCAAGTCTATAACACTGTTCTAGTGGTTTTAGAATATTATTCATGAAAAATGGCTTAAATATTGCGCCCTTATGGGGTTAAGTTGACTATATTGTGCTATAAAATCAACAAATTGAGGTGTATTATGACTGCGTGTACATGATTATCTCCAACAGGATAAAGAGAAATGCTTTGATCTGGTCTAAAACAGGATGACGTTGATTACAGGAAGGAAACGTCACGCCTTTAATCAGCGTTAGGATTCAGAAATCAAACCAACTCAGAAACACTCTCAGGCCGTATCTGAAATCACACAGTATACCTATTTTAGGCAGCAGCTGTTTGTAGTGGTGTCCGAAATCATAGTGGATGCTGTAAAGTACACTCAATCAATCCCATAATGCATTGCAATAAAGAGCGTACAATGTACACTACCTGACAAAAGTCTTATCATCTATCCAGGTTTTAGAAACAACAAATAATACCTTGACTTCTAGTTGATCATTTGGTATCAGAAGTGGCTTATATGAAAGACAAAGGCCTCTAGATTACGCTTATTTTACCAGATTAAAACTTTATCATAATAATAAAATACCATGATCATGCCTTAACTTTTAGTTATTTCACTAGGACAGTAAGGTCTGACTTTAATTATACAAAAATCTTGTCACTGAACAGAAATAATGTCCAGTATAGCATATAAAGTCAAGCTGCAGTGGAAAATAATGCAGGATAATTGCAGGACTCCCAGAGTTCATCAAGACTCTTTGGATTCATCTTCAATGCCTCCTCCATCATCTTACCCCAACATGCTCAATAATGTTCATGTCTGGTGACTAGGCTGGCCAATCCTGGAGCACCTTTGCTTTCAGGAGCTTTGATGTGGAGGCTGAAGTATGAGAAGGAGCGCTATCCTGCTGGAGAATTGTCCCTCTCCTGTGGTTTGTAATGTAATGGGCAGCACAAATGTCTTGATACCTCAGGCTGTTGATGTTGCCATCAACTCTGCAGATCTCTCGCACACCCCCATACTGAATGTAACCCCAAACCATGATTTTTTCTTCACCAAACTTGACTGATTTCTGTGAGAATCGTGGGTCTATGCTGGTTCCAGTTGGTCTTCTGCAGTATTGGTGATGATTGGTATGCAGATCAACAGATGATTCATCAATAAAATCCACCTTCTGCCACTTTACCAAATGATCAACTAGAAGTCAACTTATTATCTGTTGCTCTTATAATTAGCGTCAACGACAAGACTTTTGTCAGGTAGTGTACACTCACCAGTTAAAAAAATACCCATAATGCACTGTGAGAGATCTTGCACTGAGTGCATTTTCACATCTGACCACAAGATGGCATCTAAAGCACAATCCTATGTAAAACTGTTCAGATGGCACTCTGTGGCATGACGGGAACTTGAACAGAGTCCCAAATCATACCTGCCAACACTGTTTTTCCCGGGAGTCTCCCGTAATTCAGACCCATCTCCCGTATTGTTCTGTCTCCCATAAAATCTCCCCCGCCCCCGCTTCTCAGCCTTTTTGGTACAGTCCGGCTAGTTTTTTGGTTCAGTCCTCATGCACACTGAACCCAACGCGCAACCATCTTCATACCTGCTACCCGGTCTTCAGTTTGCACGCACCTTCCCCCCGTTCAGGCCCGGATTAAGAACTCAGGGGCCCCTGGGCACATTGACTTGTAAGGTCTCCTACCCGGCCGCACACCTAGAGTTAACTTAAAAACTAAGAATAATATAATAATTTAAATAAAATGAATCTATATTTTGTTGCCCATATATTTAAGTAAATGATATATACATATATATTTATAGTCTACAAAGATTTAACTTATTTTTCAAAGCATTGAAAAAAATACTAATAAAACTAGTGAAAATTCATGTTTTTTAGTAAACTTATTATTAATATATATTTATTTTTTATTTTATTAAATTTTTAAAGTTTTTTTTTTAACTATATATAACTTTTACAAACGTATGAAGCATATTATTGGCATGGCATATAACACACAATGCTTCTCCAATCCAGTTCTATGAATCTGAGTCTTTCATAATACATACACTTATTAATGATTTATTGTCTCTCTCTTCTTCTCCTCGTATATTCTCTACTCTCCTCGTGATGAAGAGCAGGCAAACAGCATAGATCAACTTGATTATAAACCTAAAAGTATCCGAAATCACACACATTATACCTCTTCGGTCTCTCTCTTCTTCAGGGCCTTTCTCTCTCTTTCTCCCTCTCTCTGTCTGTCTCTCTGACATGATGAATCCTGTTTGAGCTGCGCTGCCGTTAGCCTCCTCCGTCTGGTTAATGCTAGCTTACTCATCTAACGTTACCATAAGGTCTTCTTCATAGCCTCGTTCTCCTGATCATGGGTCTGTTTAAAGAAGGTGTGTATGGAACATGCCTCAATAAAGATGCCTCCTCTCCTCTTTCTTTCCCCATTGGTTAATCCGGCCCTGCCCTCGCTCTTCACTTTGCGCACACTCCAGGATTTTATGATCTGAATGTTGGCAGGTAGGTCCCAAATTGTCCAAAATATGCTGGAAGTTTGCAACTTTTGCTTGAGCTTCTGTTAAATCCACAGATGGCAGAATCCTAGAGAGTCTAATTATAGGCTGTACTAGGTACAGTTGCCTCGAACCGGAAAAAAGCACGCTTGTCCCCCCTCTAGTTCCCCCCGACGGCCCGCGCTCATACCACAATTGGGCCTCGGCGCGCTTACGTCATCGCTGCTGCGCTGTTCAGTGAAAAGCGCTCTCTCACTCAGCAGCACAGTGGAGATTTCTCTAGTTATATCGTTTCAGTCGTTTAATATGCAGTCAAATATTTCGCCAAACAGTCCTTAGGGATGTGGTGACGCAGTCAGATATTTCGCCGAACAGATCCGCCACTTTCGGCGCTCATAAACTATCATAAAGTCCTCGTGCTGCAGGAATGAGGAGGTTTGCTGAAGGTGCAGCTGTCGTGCAGTGAGGGGTTTGCGTCTTTAATAAACTACGGCAGTTTGCGTTCACTGAACAGTAAGAATGATTAATAAATCCATATGAAACAGCCCCTTAAAAGTCACGTCTTGCTTTCAGTTTCGGGCTTTGGCGCGTTTTGCACTCACACTACAAGCATACCGCACCAAAGCCCAAGTGAACCGCGCTCAGGCCCACCTCTTATAACCGGGCCAGGGCCGGCCAAGTGAACCGTGCCTGAGCCCGATTTAGCGCACTCACACTTCTCAAACGATCTGGGAAACGGGCCTGGGCACGGTTCGGATAGCATAGTGTAAGTAGTGTTATTATATTAGTGTCATTTTGAAACTGCTGCTTCTTCTTATGTAAGGTGATCATGAGTGGTTTAAAAGGCACCTCAAATAAAATGTATTATTATTAAAAATCTAAATCAGCTGTGTAAAATGAGACAGACACGCAAAATATGCAGCACGAGAGCAGAATTGAGAAACGCCGATGTAGGGAATAGTGAATGAGGATAAAGGAGGAGCAGAGAGTCTGAATGTGTTGATTTAGGCCGTACTCACACTAGGTACAGTTGCCTCGAACTGGGCCAAAGCACGCTTGTCCCCCCTCCCATCTCCCCCGACGGCCCGCGCTCACACCACAAATGGGCTTCGGCACGCTTACGTCATCGCTGCTGCACTGTTCAGTGAGAAGCGCTCTCTCACTCAGCAGCACAGTGGAGATTTCTCTAGTTATATCGTTTCAGTCGTTTAATATGCAGTCAAATATTTCGCCAAACAGTCCTTAGGGATGCGATGACGCAGTCAGATATTTCGCCGAACAGATCCGCCACTTTCGGCGCTCATAAACAATCATAAGGCTCTCGTGCTGCAGGAATGAGGAGGTCTGCTGAAGCCGTGCAGCTGTCGTGCAGTGAGGAGTTCTTGTCTTTAATAAACTACGGCAGTTTGCGATCACTGAACAGTAAGAATGATTAATAAATCCATATGTAACAGCCCCTTAAAAGTCACGTCTCGCTTTCAGTTTCGGGCTTTGGCGCATTTTGCACTCACACTACAAGCATACCGCGACAAAGCCCAAGTGAACCGCGCTCAGGCCCACCTCTTATAACCGGGCCAGGGCCGGCCAAGTGAACCGTGACTGAGCCTGATTCAGCGCACTCACACTTCTCAAACGATACGGGAAACGGGCCTGGGCACCATACGGATAACAGTGTGAGTAGGCCCATAGTATCATTATATTAGTGTCATTTTGAAACTGCTGCTTCTTCTTATGTAAGGTGATCATGAGTGGTTTAAAGGCACCTCAAATAAAATGTATTATTATTAAAAATCTAAATCAGCTGTGTTAAATGAGACAGACACGCAAAATATGCAGCACGAGAGCAGAATTGAGAAACGCCGATGTAGGGAATAGTGGATAAAGGAGGAGCAGAAAGTCTGAATGTGTAGATTTGTGTAGATTCCCGTCTCTCACCTGTGCGTCTGTTCCCCAGTGAGCGTCTCCATTTTCGGAGGCCGTCAGATCCTCCACCAGGACGGAGGGAAAGACGCCCACTCGGCCGTTAAACTCGCCCTCCCAGAAGCCGTCGTCCTCCTGGTTGTCCTTGTTGAGGATGCGAATGATGGCGCCTTCAGGGAACGACAGCTCCTCGTCCGTCTGACCCTCATAGTCATACATGGCCTTCACAAAACTCACTGGGAGACACACAGAGGAGAGGACAGTGCTTAACAATAGGTGTGAATACAGTTGGAGCTCGTCTACATTTGCTGGAGGTGATTTGAAGACACAAGTGGACTAGTTAGGGATCACATTCTTACAATAAAGCACACTACAACACTAACGCTTCACTTTAAATAAGTTTATATAAGATTAAACCTCATTAAGGTGTGCATGTGTGTTTTGTGTTTGTTTGTGTGTTTTATGTGTGGGTTCATGTTTGTCTCTGTATGTACAATTTGTATGTGTTTGTGTGTATTTGTATATGTGTGTTTTTTGCGTGTGTTTGCTTGTTTGTATGTACAATATCTCTATGTTTTTTGTATGTTTGTTTGTGTTGGTGTGTTTTGTGTGTGTGTGTGTTTTTGTATGTGTATGTGTTGAGTGTGTGTTTTGAGTGTATGTGTGTGTGTTTGTTTGTATATGTGACAGTCTCTGTGTGTGTGTTTGTATAGTGTGTGTTTGCGTGTTTCATGAGTGTGTTTTGTGTGTTCATGTTTGTCTCTGTATGTACAATTTGTGTGTGCTTGTGTGTATTTGTGTGTTTTTGTGTGTGTTTGTGTGTGTGTGTGTGTGTTTGCTTGTTTATTTGGATGTACAATGTGTCTATGTTTTGTGTATGTTTGTATGTGTTGGTGTGTGTTTTGTGTGTGTTTGTATATGAGTGTTTGTGTGTGTGTGTTTTTTTGTACGTTTATGTCTGTGTATTGAGTGTATGTTTTGAGTGTGTGTGTTTGTTTGTATATGTGACAGTCTATGTGTGTGTGTGTTTTTATATAGTATGTGTATTTGTGTGTGTTTGTTTGCGTGTATGTGTTTTGTGTGTATTTGTATGTGTGTTTTTTGTGTGTTTGTATAAGTGTGTGTTTCTATGTGCTTGTATGTGAGTGTTTTGTGTGTTCGTGTTTTGTCTGCTTCTGTGTGTATGTTTTGTGTGTTTGTAGGTGTGTGTTTGTGTTTGCTTGTATGTGTGTTTTGTGTTTTCTTGTGTGTGTTTATATGTGTGTGTGTTTTGTGTGTGTTTGTATACGTGTGTTTTTTGTTTGTATGTGTGTTTGCTTGTGTTTGTGTCTGTTTGTATGTGTATGTGTGTGTTTGTTTGCTTGTGTGTGTTCATGTTTGTGTCTGAACGTGTTTTGTGTGTGTTTGTATGTGTGTGTTCGTGTTTGTGCTTCTTTGTATGCATGTCTGTGTTTTGAGTTTGTATGTGTGTGTTTAGTGTGTGTTTGCTTGTGTACGTGTTCATTTGTATGTGTGTGTGTTCGTGTTTTTATCTGTTTGTATGTGTGTTTGTGTGTTTGTATGTGTCTGCATACGCTTGTGTATTTGTTTTGTGTTGCGTTTGGATATGTGTGTGTTTTGTGTGTGTTCGTATGTGTTTGCTTGTGTGTGTGTTCATGTTTGTGCCTGTTTGTATGTATGTCTGTTTTGTGTGTGTTTGTGTGTGTGCATGTGTTCCTGTTTGTATGTGTGTGTTTGCATGTGTGTTTTTGTATGTGTGTATGTATGTGTGTGTGTGTGTGTTTATGTGGTTGTCTCTCGGTGTGTGTGTGTATGTGTTTGTACAGTATGTGTGTTTGTACAGTATGTGTGTTTGTACAGTATGTGTGTTTGTTTGTGTTTATGTGTATGTTTGTGCCCCCGTGCAACTGTGTGTGTGTGTAATTGTGTTTGTGGCTATTTATGTTTTGTGTGTGTGTATACAGTATATGTGTGTGTGTCTATTTGTATGTGTTTTCATGTGTGTTTTGTGTGTGTTTGTATGTTTCTTAGAGTTGTGTGTGTGTGTTTGCATGTGTGTTTTGTATGTGTGTGTTTGTGTTTTTGATTTGTATGTGTGTATGGTTGCGTGTCTTACTGCTGCTGTCTCCATTGAAGCTGCCTGATGCCAGCTCAGGCTCAGTGGAGTTGCTGGAGGAGTGTGATCTGGCGTCCAGCGCGGCGAGGGATTGGAGCATGCTCAGTACACTGTTAGAGGTGGGGAACTGCAGGTACTTCTCTGGAACGTAGCCCACCTGCCCGGTCTTATTCCGCGCCTGCAACCAACAAATGCAACACAACATTTAGAGGCAGACTTTAATGAGGAGACCTAAGGTTACGCCTTCCGTCTGCACACTACACCAGAGATTTTCAGCCCCAAAATGGGAGTGTTTTGGAAACGCTAGAGAGGCCGTTTTGGTTTTAAAATGCTGCTGCTCCGTGTCAGTGTGGATGGGGGAAAACCATAGACTGTAAAAGATGAATAGCGCAAATGAAGCTACAAGTAGGCGTGGCTAACTGTTGCCATTTTGTTAGTGCGTCATTGCGCCGACCGTGGGATACCAAACAAGGGCAAAGAGGCAGAGCTACAGACGCCTGCAAGCATTTTGCTTAGACAGGCTTTTCTTTGGAAGAAACGCTTAATCCTTCATTACCTGCGACTCGTTTGTGTTCTAGCACAATTAAGTGCACACAGCGTGCCACATCATTTGATAATGGTACGAAATAATCCCAAAAGGCAACTGACTGTGTAAAGCCAAATAAAACACAAGAAAAATACGATGAATATGCCGAGTTCAGCAGCTAATCAGCCGGAATCAGCTGAGGTGAAGAGACCTGTCACTCAAGTGGCCACGCCCTTAATTATGCAGACTAAGGGTGCTTTCACATCTGTGAATCGATTCAGTTGTTCCGAAACAGAGATTACAATTGTTACATTGATGCTCTTTGCTCTTGGAGCGGTTCGCTTTCACACTGCAAAGTTTCTAATCGGACCAAAAGAGCTAAAACAAGTCACGTGCGAGTAAACTCTCCTCACATTGGTCAGAGTGTCAGGGTTTATTTTGCAGCGTCCTGCTCAGCTGTCAGGAGAGGTGGTGGTTTGGTGGTGATTGACAGGGTGCGCGCGCTACGTGTCTGAGGAGAGACGCGGTGGGAAGGGGTGAGAAGGGTGCGCGACGATGCCTATTTGAGGACCGGGAGGGAGACGCGAGAATACCAGGAGATCATCAATCGAGCATCCGTAGACTCGCGAAACTTCCCGCCCTACTCATATTTCTCTCTTCATATAGTCGTAAGCCTATTACATATCCATAAAACACTGTGATATAACCGCGCTCGGATCGGATCGCTTTCTCACTGCAATCGAACCGCTCCAGGGTTCGTTCTAATCGAGCCGAGACCACCTCATTCAAGCGATCTCGGAGCGATTACTTTGGCGTGGAACAGAGAGCGATTGCCCTGTTCACATATGCCAAACGAACCGCGCTAACTGGGCAAACGAGACGTGTTCCGAAACAAAAGTGTAGGTGTGAAAGCACCCTAAATATAACCTAATATAAACTAAATGGATGAGTTATAAAAATGCGGACATTTTAACATTAGGGTCAATGGAAATGTGCTCTATTATGGAGCCGGGCCTAGTGGAATTTCAATGAACTGCAGTTACAGTTACTTCTGTATTAGCTTTACGAGGGAGAGCGGGATGTTGCCCCTTGGGGAAAACAGAGACATCTAAAATTGGATATTGAGAATAATATTGAGAAAATATCAAGTTTAACAACTATATGAGGTCTAGTGGTAGATCTCTGATGAACTGTCCGACGTGAGCTGCTCTCACCTAAGGAGCTGTGCTCAAAACACCCACTGACTGCCATGAGCTCAGACGTTGGGTCCCACTTTATATTAAATGTTGCTTATACTTGTGAACTTACATGGTAACTAGGTGTGTATAAGTAGTATGTAACTACAGTATTGAAAGATTATGTGCAGTTTAGTTCTGTTGCATTTACATTGATTAAACTCTGATGTGATATGATGGGTTGACCTGTGCCTCAACCCCCACAAATGGATAGGTGTGAACTAAATGACCCTTTTACAATCTCAATGGGTACTAGCAAAACAACAGCTGAAACATCTGATAAGAGGGTCCTGCTGAGCATCGTAAACACAGAATGGTTTGTATGATTCTAGTATAAAGTACTGTCTCACAGACAGTACTTCGGGTTAAGTTACTTGAAGACTGACGGGTTAACATCACTGCTGAGGAACTGCACTATTCATTGTCTTCAATTAAGTCTTCTCTCCGTAAGAACTTTGGTCAGCTTACTTATTTTATGTATTAGAGTAATCTAATACATTGAAGAGCCACCCAAGAACGGTTAACGCAAATACAGCAAAATCTAACACTACAGTGATGTAAAGTAACTAATCAAAAATACTCAAATTACTGTAACTTAGTAGTTGTTCTCAGAAATTGTAATTTACTAAGTAGTTTTAAAAAATGTTTACTTTTACTTTTCTTTGTGTACTTTTACTCCATTACTTTCCTTCAACTTGCAGACTTTTTTTCTCTTGTCTATGAGGATTAGAAAAATCAGTCCTGTTTTTCCTGTCCAATCAAATCACACATATAAGGTGAATCGCATCATAATGAACAACCTCAAGACATGGGCAATTTTATAATAGCAGCAAACTGTTTGAAAGCATTAAAAGTGTCTAAGAAGATGTTTAAAATCACGTAATGACCCAGTGATTGTTTAGATGCATGTCACTGATGAGAAGATGACGGATGTTTACTGTAAGATGACCAAAATGGCCTTAAACACCCAGCAGGCACAAGACATCAACATGACATCAGATTGAAGTTGTACCCCAACATAGGGGAAACAAAAATCGGGTTGATGTCAGAACCCAATGTCAGGCCTACTGTACGTCAATGTTCAACATCCAACCTAAAATCAACCAAATATCAACGTCTAATGATATTAAAGCTTGACGTTGTGGGGACGTTACCACTATGACGTCTATCAGATGTTGGATTCTGGTTGCCATACCTGACGAATAAATGTCAGTAGTTGACGTCAATATGACGTTGGTTTAAGATGCTGGCTCGACTTTGGATTTTGGTCACTTTCTAACAACCTTTTTTCTAACAATTATTGGACATTAACATAACCTTGTCTTTAGACGCTGGATAGACATAAAATTTTGGTCACTTGACATCACAACCTAAATCGAACCTAATATTAACGTCTTATGATGTTGTGTGCCTGCTGGGCAATAACTAGATGCACTACAGAATGTTACGTTTACACACACATTCACAAATCACATGTAAACGCATCTGCTTTTTACAGTGTATTACTCACTACTCGAGTACTTTTGAAAGGGCTACTCTTTACTCATACTTTGAGTAATACTCACAACAGATACTTTTACTCTACTTGCACAACATTTTTGGGTAAGTAATGGTACTTTTACTCGAGTATAATTTTTCAGTACTCTTTCCACCACTGGTAACTACAGTGTATGTACACACTGGTACATAGTATTTACTAGTGTAATACTAGTGTAAGTACACACATGTAACAACCCACTGAACAGTATGTGTAAGTTCAAAGGTGTAACAGGACATTGGTAACAACACTAAGAAAGTACACATCTGTAACAAGAACTATGTAAGCGCATTGCGTAAAAACAATATGTACTTGCTGGTGGTTTTCCCACTCCCACACCTGTTTGCATACTATGTACTTGTGAACATTGTATGGCAGAACTAATTCTGCATTATAAGGTTTCACCTTGTGGTACCAGTGTAGGCTTGGGTGGTAATACGGTAATATGGTATACCGCGGGATCTAAAAATAGCAACTGTGTCAGTTTTAATATCGTTATACCGTCATAAAAACAATGCACTTAAATAGGAGACAAGTATTAAATATTAAAATTATTTATTTAATGCCTACAAATGGTTATGCGTGATTGTCATCACGGGAAAGTGTGGAAGAGAGAAAGAGAGAGAGGGAGAGGTGGCGAGTCGCGTACCAAGTGACCTGCAGTTTGGCAGTATTTCCGAACGAGAAGGGAGACGTAGTAAATACGAACTAGAGGTCTGCATTCCGCGGGACTCGACCAGATTTAGTGCAGTGTGGGAATGAGTTTCCGAATAAAGCGTGGGGCGGGAGCGGCCGGTAACTCTGGTGTAATTTGAAAGGATTCCGCGTGGATGCTGTTTGTGTGTGTGTGTGTGAGAATGAGAGAGAGAGAGAGCATAGTGCTGTGCGTATCTCTCTCTCTCTCTGTGTGTGTGTGTGTGAGTGAGAATGAGAGAGCGAGAGAGCATCCTGCACAGATCTCTACAAACAAGACAAACAGGTGACCGCGAGCCTGAGGTCACATATACGGTATTCAGTTTCTGAATGGTTTAGGCACAAGCCAACAGTTTGATGACGCTGTCTGAGCCTTACGCCATAATTTTTTTAAAATTATGCACGGTAATATCGGGGTAAAATAGGGAGGAGGTTTGACGGTATCAAAATTTGGATACCGCCCAAGCCTACACCAGTGTACTACTTACACACTACTTATACACACCTTGTTACCATGTAAGTTCACTAGTATAAGCGACACTTAATATAAAGTGGGACCCACAATGCTCTACAACTAAACTATGTTAGCCTCGTAGCCTCAGTCTGTACTCAAAATTTCAACAGGTGTTTGATTGGTTTACCTTCACCCAGTCCTCCATGTCTCCATCCTCAATCACCTCCAGCATCTCCTGCTCATCAATGGTGAGTTCATCGGGCTGTGAAGCCTGAGAGAAACACACAGATATGAGGATATTGTGTAATGCAAGTTCAGTCGTGCAAGGTCATATTTTACCACCAACCTGATTTCGCCAAGTAGGACAGGTTTCTGGATTAACATCTATGTTGATATTGGAACTAAATTCCAATCAGCCAATCAGAATTAAGGGATCCGTTTACAGTTTATGTTAGGCTTATGGTTAGGTTCATACACTTCTACATGATTGTTGGTCCCTTCTGATTTCGGGAATAAAATTACCAGATATTATATATCTGAGATATATATATATATATATATATATATCTATAACCAGAGTTATGGTTGGGTTTAGGGGTAGGGAATAGGTATGGATCACATTTTCCAACAAAAAAGATGTTCCAAGATCAACATAGATGTTAATCCAGGATCACAGCGTGCTTGACATAATCATGACGTGCATATTTTACAGAAACCAGCATTTTCCACAAACAAGAGAACGATCCTGCATGACAGCAAAACACAGCGATCATTTTAATCACATCCCCAATTGCTTGAAAGAGGATTACTTCAGTTTTAAAACACTTCTTCAGCATGGTGAGGGACAAAATTACTTTATTTTATTTTATGGTACAATTATTGCTATTAATAAACCATTAACTAAGACTTTTAGCTCAATAAACTGCTCATTTGCTGCTTAATAATAGTTAAGTAGTATTTTTGTAAGAATAAGATCATGAGGAATATGTGCTTTATAAGTACTAATAAACAGCTAATTTCTTAATAATATGCTAATCAGCAACTAGTAGACATTGAGAATTGCTCCCTATACTAAAGTGTTAGCAGAATCAAACAGAATGCATTATAGAGAAGCCAACGGTGATGCTTTCAGGTGCATAAAAAAAAAAAAATAATAATATTATATATATATATATATATATATATATATATATATATATATATATATATATATATATATATATATATATATATATATATATGTCAGCAGATGGGTTAGGGATACATTTTATGCAAATTACAGATTATTAATATTCATGAGGCGAGCTGCTGAGCAAGCTGAGGAGGAAACTGTGAAGAAGAGATGTCATCTTCAGCTGATGTTAATGCTAACTTTGAGTTGTTGGTACAGGAAACAGGAGGAGGCCAGACATTTGAGAATTACTTCAACAGGGTTGTGTTCATGATGACAAAATCAAAGTAACAAACTCAAGAGTGCGATTTCAACCACAGTGTCTACATGCCAGTGAGCCTTAGTCTGTATGTGTGTGTTTATATGTTAAACACTGTGGCTTGAAATGTTCTTAATTCTTACGTTGTCTATTTAAATGGTTTAAAGGGTTGTCATTTTTAGTTTCTATAAATTTTTTTGATATTATATTGTTATTATATATTTATTATATGCATATAAATATACTTATATATTTATTATATTAATTATATATATATATATATATATATATATGTGTTTGTGTATGTGTGTGTGTGTGTGTGTGTGTGTATATATATATACATATATATATATATATATATATATATATATATATAAAAATATATGTATTTATGTATATATATATATATATAAATATATGTATTTATGTATATATATGTGTGTGTGTGTGTGTGTATATATACATATATATATATATAATACTCTGTAAAACCAAACAGTCAACTTTACCAAATGAAATGAGTGTAGTTAACTTAACATTGACTGAAAGTAAATTCTACTCATTTGAAAAGAGTTTTAAACTCAGTGTTGAAGGTAATGAGTTAATTAAATACCTCATTACTTCAACTTAAATGGAGTAAGTTCACAGTACTCGTATAGATTAGTTGTTTTTTTTTGCTCACATGGTTTGTAGCAATCAGTTACCTCAAACGATTTGAGTTGCTTGAACTTATTGGGTTGTACAGTACTCAATTGGTTTGAGTTCTCTTCATTTGTTGGGTTTTACTGTGCTCAAATTACTTCGTTTAATCAAACAGAGTAAGTTCACAATACTCATATAGATTTGTTTTTTAACTCAAATGGTTTGTTGCAATGGGTTTCTTCAAATGGTTTGAGTTACCCTAACTTATTGGGTTTTACAGTGTATCTGTCCACCTATTTCAAGCTTTGGCAATATTGTATCTTTTACAGTCATGTTAATAAAGCAATTTTGAATCAAATTGAATTCTTCAAAAATGTAATTGTCAGATAGCATAAGCAGAAACTAGCTGTTTCAAACAAAATCAAATCTGTATTGTTTATATATGATTATATTACTTATAAATATTTTGAAGTGACCTTTCTATTTTTTGGTTCTGTAATCACAGTTATTTTAGTTTTAACATCATTTATTACCTTTTAAATGTATATTTTTTTATTTAACTTTTTTCAGTTTGGTCAATTTTGTATTAGTCAGCTTTATCTTAGTTTTCAATATGTACATTTTATAATCTTTATTATTATATCAACTGGTAAGTTTTACAAGTATAAACTTTAAATAAATGATCCAATAAATATATAAATATAATAATTATATAAATAAATGGTTTAGTTAACAAAAACCACTCACACATTTCAGATAATGCCTGTTTATATTATTACATTAAAAATACTAAAAATAATATTAAATTACATTTCTAAAGGAGCTATTTTGTGCCTGTTTATAAAAAATATAACTTTTTGATTAATAAAATAAAAGCAGGTACACTCATTTATTTAAATAATTTTTTTTATATACAATTCATTAAAGTTAATCTGTAATTATTAAATTAAATATTTGATAATAAATGATGCATACAGTTCAGTTGATATAAGTATTGTAAGTTAAGTTAATAAAAGTTTAGTAAAATAAGTTCAGTTGATAAATTATACGTATTTAAATTATAAATACAGAAAATATATTATACATTTATATAATATAATTTTATTGATATTATACTATAGATAACTACGTATATATGCAGTTGAAGTCAGATTTATCAGCCCCCTTTAATTTTTTTTCTTTTTTTAATATCTCCCAAATGATGTTTAACAGATTCAGGAAATTTTCTCAGTATGTCGGATAACATTTTTTCTTCTGAAAAAAGTCTTATTTGTTTTATTTAGGCTAGAGTAATAGAAGTTGTTAATTTTTTAAAAACCATTTTAAGGTCAAAACTATTAGCCCCTTTAAGTTATTTTTTTCTCGATAGTCTACAGAACAAACCATCGTTATACAATAACTTGTCTAATTACCCTAACCTGCCTAGTTAACCTAATTAACCTAGTTAAGCCTTTAAATGTCACTTTAAGCTGTATAGAAGTGTCTTGAAAAATATCTAGTCAAATATTATTTACTGTCATCATGGCAAAGATAAAATAAAACAGTTATTAGAGATGAGTTATTAAAACTATTATGATTAGAAATGTGTTGAACAAATCTTCTCTGCGTTAAACATAAATTGGGGAAAAAAAAAATAGGGGGCTAATAAATATACATATACATGCATAAACATAACATGTATATAAATAAAAATTAAATTATACTAAGGCTCTACATATAGTTTAACACAGTAAAATTTATTAAATATAAATGAATTAAAATTAAATACATATAAAAATACATGTTAAAATATTTTATAATATAGTTTTTCATTTTTTAAATAATATACCATGCATAAAATTATATAAATAAATGATAAATATTAAGTTTTATAAACAAGCAAAGTGTGATTTTAATTTCTGCACTTCACTACACATGGTCTCTAATCCTCAGTTAAATGAACATGAGTTGGTGTTTTTACCTTGTAGGAGTAGATGACTTTGCAGGTGAGGGGGTAGTTTCTCAGTGTTCCTGAAGGACTTGAGCTGCTGTCGTCATACGTCTCCATGTTCTCCTCTAATTCTTCTCCTTCCTCTCTGTCCAAATCCACCGTGGTCTACAGAAAAACACCACAATGAGCGTCACTACACCAGCAAACAGCACAGACCTCTTGTTGATTCAGTTCAATAACCTCGAAAATGTTAACCTGAGGATTACAAACCACAGGATTTAACAATAACTAGCCCCTCCCACCGCTAGCCACACCCACCTGCTTGATAAGACAGTCTCATTGGTCAAATAAAGATCATGAGACCATTTTTCTCAAAAGACAAAAACGCTGCAACTGAAGGATATAAGATTATGAGCACTGGAACTGGACACTCATACCTCCACAGGTGAAGCTCATATAACCGGCTTCAACCGGTTATGATAATGGATATGAAAACTGATTCCGAGTCAGTCAGTGAAGGTCAAAAGAACTGCAGTTTGTATCAAAAGAGCAGGCGAGGTCATTGTAATATGTAACTTGGTGGGCGGAGTTACAGAGTAACAGACCACGCCCACTGTTGACATAAAACAGCTCTTTGATAAGTTACGCACACACACACACACACACACACACACACACACACACACACACACACACACACACACACACACACACTGTTATCTTAACACTGTGTAGTCTGTTTTATCACCTCTGATATGCATGTTTCCTGATCTGTACACAATGTACCGCATATAATCTGTCTATAATCTGACGTTTACTGTAAATATCAGCTTATTATGACACAACTGGGAGATATTGAGTGAAAACTGATATTCATATGGGATATAATTTATGTAGGTAACATATTTTTAAAGATCAGTGGTTCTCAAACTTTGGTACGTGTACCACTAGTGGTACATGGGCATCCTACTAGTGTTACCCGGAGGAATATGTCATATATACATGCAAAATAAATATAAAAAAAATGTATCACTAATGATTTATATATGAATATGATGACTATATTTAGTCCAAGCAACATTTCCAGGTTTTTATGAATAGGCTGCTATATGTTACTTTACATTTAAAGGTACACGAAACCCTGGAGTACTTTTTATTGAGATGTTAACAGATTTGTGTGTGTTGAGCATCAGTTAAGACAATGTTAGCACCTGTTAGTTGTATTGTGGGAAAAACTGGATAATTTTGAGCTTTTGTCTGCTAATTTTGTTTAAAATGATTTGGTCCCACTTTATATTAAGTGGCCTTAACTAATATGTACTTACACAGGAATTAATAGTTTGTTACAATGTACATGTTGTGTAAATACATGTATTTACTGTGTACTTATGCTTGATTAAATACATGTATGTAATTACATCTGTAGTTAACTTTTGTAATTACATTTGTAAATACACTGTTGACCATCCCTTACACCTTAACCCACCCTTAAACCTACCCATGCCACCAAACCTGTCCATAACCCAACCTCTATCCCAACTCAAAAGGACCACAAGTGTTCTCAAATACATTATAAACACAGTAAGTACATTGTATTAATTTTTTGATGTAAGTACATAGTAGTTAAGGACACTTAATATAAAGTGGGACCAATGATTTTTGGGGAGAGTCAAAATCGGTGACGTAGCGCAAAACTGCAAGTGGAGAGATGAAGCGTCGGTTTCTCATTATTATTCATAGCGGAGTTTTCTTATCCTATGAGAAGAGCCGGCTTCTTAATTATTCATGACTGCAAGTGCTTTCCGAAGGCAAGGCAGACCTGCCAGTGCCAAGCTGTGAGATCCTACGTTGATGACTGGGTTAGTCAGCGTCCACGGACCCACAGCCCACAGTATTTAGCCGTTCATGATGGCTCGTATGTGTTTGTTTCCATGATTCACGGGGTTTGTTGTAGGTTTTTCAACGCGATGCTGTCGGGGCCGATACAGCAAAGCTGTGTGTGTGCAGCAAGCATTTTGGTCGGGAGAGCAGTACAAGAATTGGAGAATGGCGGACGTTGTCTTTTATCAGGAGTTCGTTCACATTTAGACAGATCTCCGTGCTGCTGTGTTGGCCTAAATCCTCCAGATTACCAGCAGGGCTAATGGTTAAAATAGACAGGGCAAGAGACCTGCTGCACTGAGTCTGCATTCAGACCTGGGGATTGAGGGAGACGTCCTCATTTATAGTGTTTGTATGAACATGATTATCTTTATAATGATATAAATTGTGGTTTTGTGTATGAAATTACAAATAACAAATGCAGCAGGGCATTAAATTACTGTTTATTTCTTTGCATTTTGACTTTGTAAACTATAAAGTCACGCGTCTCCTCACGGTTTGTGTCTCACTTTGTGAGCTGACTGACAACAGCTGTTCAATCCCCTCCTTCTCCCCTGATGGCCACGCCCACTCCTACTGTTTTCTCGTGGAGCTCCACGCCCATTACGATGCGTCTTTTGAAAAATTCTGAGGTAGACCTGAACCGAAAGTGGGGGGTGTCATGACCCTTTAAGTCCAGGAGTTTTAGTTTGTTTTAAAAAACTTTTTAAGAACAGTAGTCTACCATTTTATTTTAACTTTTAAAAGCACATTTTAATTAAAACGTCATTTTATTTAGTTTTTTTTTACCTGTAAGCACAGCACAGTGTTATTGTTCAAACTATTTATAATGTTTAAAACGGCTGAAAATAATATTCATTGTGTGTTTGTGCACATATGAATGTGTGTGTGCGTATGTATGCATGTGTGATGGAATATATGTGTGTGTATGTGTATGTAGGCAAGTATGTATGTGTGTGTGCGTATGCATGTATATTTGTTTATACAACAGTTCTATCTGGTTCTAAAATCTGATTGGCTGATAGCCGTGCGATATTCTGCAATATCAGAACTCCTACAGCCTCTTTACCTTTTGTGTATTACTCCGCCCACATACAGCCAGCAAAAAGCACACTACAGATCTAAAGTTTAAAAGATGCACGCTCAACTGTTTTAACTGCCAGCTTATGATTTAAATCCCATGTGGAAGAAAGTAGTTCCACATACAAAAGGGTTTTTGAAACTTTCCATGTTTAATTTTGGTTTTATTTACACAATTATACCGTCAAGCTGTTGTATAAACGCAATATCACACTCGTAGCAGTGCGATATGGCTGTATATCGCACTGGTGGGGGCACTAAGGCATCGCACGCCTCCCACCAGTGTCGATATACAGCCATATGGCACTGTTACTCGTGTGATATTGCTCATATATATGTGATGTAATGTGTGTCTTTGTCTGTATGTATGTGTCTATGTGTGTTGCTCACCGACAGCGAGAGCTCGTGGGCAGTGATGGTGGGCAGAGACGCCCAGCGCTCGTTCTCCAGTTCCTCCATCACCTGATTCATGGCACTCTTCAGCCACGTATCCACAGAGACCCCGACCTGACGGAGGAGATCCAGACGAGCCTCCGCTTTCAGCTTCACCGTCTGCAAAACACAAGCGCACACACACACATTCAGTTCAGTCCAGTGCTGCTACTGCTCATTGAAACTATTATAAATTCTTCTCATTGACTAAAGCAGAAGAAAAGATGAAGAATAAAATGCAAATTTCCCAAAGCTTAAAGACAGTTCATCTTTCATGAATATGCAAATATGCAAATTAGGGTTGCACGGTTTTACAGATACTAGGTATCGTGATTCTTCAGCTGGTATAGTATCGTGGTGTGAATTGATGGTATTGTGTCAACCTTAAGGCAAATTAAGTCTTCAGACTCATCCATTTACAGATGACAAACAGCATTCAGAAGTCTTTCATATTTCCCTGCAATTCTGAGGGGACAAACATTTTCCAAGAAAATAATTAAAGCGCAAGTAAACTAATGATATTAGCAGATGAGTAAACCCCGACTGCTCTGGTGCAGAGCGAAACATTTACAAACTCAAGTTTCCGCTTCATCTGTTATTCTGTTTGTTGCTTGTCATCTATTAGTTCTTAATGGGCTTATTAAATAATTAATGCGAACTAATGGAGAATGTAGATCAATTGGCTTTGGGAGTTTGAGAAGAAAGACGAAGAGGAGTTTGATACTGTCATGATTTGGTTTCATGCCAAATTATAAATCCTCTCATTATCTTTTTCCAAACTCACTTTCTGATTTGGCATTTGCATGTATGAATATTTAAATTTGTGGGAATTTGTTAAATTTAAGACAGGGCAAGTTCTGTTAAATAAAGAAATTAACAACAGGAATTGTAAAGGAAATGACCTGAGAAACAAAATAACTATTAAATAATATTACCATATTAATTCTTGTTTTATGACAAAAATATGAAAATTAAGAGCTTTTTATTTCATAATCATAATTTCATATTGTTATTTTCAAACAGAAATACCATCCATAAAAATTATTTAACAAAAAAAAAAAAACAGTTAAAGTCAGAATTATTAGCCCTATTGTTTTATATTTCCCAAATGATGTTTAACATAACAATGAAATTTTCACAGCATGTCTGATAATATTTTTTCTTCTGGAGAAAGTTTTTTATTTCAATTCAAGAATTTGTTTTATTTCAGCTGGAATAAAAGCAGTTTATATTTATTTTTTAAACTATTTTGAGGTCAAAATTATAACCCCCTTTAAGCTATAGTTTTTTCGATTGTCAACAGAATAAACCATCGTTATACAGTAACTTGCCTAATTAGCCTAACCTGCCTAATTAACCTAGTTAAGTGTTTTGAAAAACATCTAGTCAAATATTATTTACTTATAAATTATTAGAGATGAGTTATTAAATCTGTTATGTTTGGAAATGAGACAGAAATTGGGAAAAAAATAAACAGGGGGGCTAATAATTCTGACTTCAACTGTACATATCAACATGGAGCGGGATGAAGCACAAGCTTATTATTTTCCCACCCCATAACCACACACATCATTCGTCTATTACTTAAACTTATTTTTTCTTTTACTTATCTCTTCTTTTATATTTAACTAAATATATTTAAAATCGAATACAAGTTAATAATATAAATACATAATATCGAATATAAATTAATTAATAATAAAAGAGCTTGTATTATTAGTTATATGACTATCATTGCTGATTTAAAACAGAATTTTAAAAATTATTAAACCATTTTTTACTGCTAAATGTTTATGTATAGTGAAACAGTTGCTTTATTTTTTATTTGTTATACAGTTGAAGTCAGAATTATTAGCCCCCCTTTGAATTGTATTTCTTTTTTAAATATTTCCAAAATGATGTTTAACAGAGCAAGGACATCTTTACAGTTTGTCTAATATTGTTTCCTCTGGAGAAAGTCTTATTTGTTTTATTTTGGCTAGAATAAAAGCGGCTTTTAATTTTTTAAAAACCATTTTAAGGTCAATATTATTAGCCTTTTTAAGCTATATATTTTTTCAATAGTCTACAGAACAAACCATCATTATACAATAACTTGCCTAATTACCCTAACCTGCCTAGATACCCTAATTAATCTAGTTAAGCCTTTAAATGTCACTTTAAGCTGTATAGAAGTGTCTTGAAAAATATCTAATCTAATATTATTTACTGTCATCATGGCAAAGATAAAGGAAAGATAAAGGTTATTAGGGATGAGTTGTTAAAAATATTATGTTTAGAAATGTGAGAAATTGGGGAAAAAAAATAAACAGGGGGGCTAATAATTCTGACTTTAACATATATACTGAATAATATATGTTGCAATGTAATAATATGTTTATTACAATTTAAATATAAATATATTTCAATGTCATTATATTTACTGTATGCACATTCCTGTTTTTAAACATTTGAACATAAAACATAAGATATATTTATGTGTATATTTATTTGTATGTGTGTGTGTGTGTTTGTGTGTGTGTGTGTAAAACGTAATAAATGACAAATTTTTACATCTTTTAATAAATAGTAAGAACGTAATAAATAGCAATGACTTTAAAACAGATGTAACAAATTCTTGCTAAATTGTAAAAGTTTCATGAGTTTAAACACAAGATATTTTTTAATCACAAACAAATTACATTACCATTAAAGCTCACTCAAGTAACACAGACAAGCCAAAAACAGAATCTGCCGAAGAAATAACCGAGTTGGAAAGAAAAATAATTTCACAGGGCAATATTTATTGTCTCTTTTGAATGTGACATCTCCATATCTTTTTTTGCATGTAAAAAAAACTGTAAATATCATCAGAATACTCTTCTTTGAGGAATTTGGACCTGAAGGCACATGACAGAAATTAAACAACACAAGTGTCATTCAGAATTGAATTATTGTTCCTGTAATATCTGAGACAGCGCCAGCAGAGGGAGCCATTGAGAAAACACAACACACATCTCACCTTACCGGACACACATCACATCCATCACACAAACACACATTCATTCACACACACTGTGGAAAACTATGGAAGCATATGAGATGCACAATTAATTTTGAAATGTAATATGCAAAATGCCAATGCAACATGTAAATTGTCAATGTATTTCTGTATTTTAATAAGCATTTTCCAAGACATACACTCACAGGCCACTTTATTAGGTACAGCTCTGTTCTGCTGCCACATGCGGATGGTTGGGTCAGAATTTGCCCTCAACAACATGAAAGCATGGATCCATCCTGCCTCGTATCATGCTGGTGGTGGTGGTGGTGTAATGGTGTGGGGGAGATTTTCTTGGCACAATTTGGGCCCATTAGTACCAATTGAGCATTGTGTCAACAACACAGCCTACCTGATTGTTGCTGACCATGTCCATCCCACAGTGTACTCATCTTCTGATGGCTACTTGCAGCAGGAAAAAGCGTGAATCACCTCAGACTGTTTTTTTGAACATGACAATGAGTTCACTGTACTCAAATGGCCTCCACAGTCACCAGATCTCAATCCAATAGAGCACCTTTAGGATGTGGTGGAATGGGAGATTCACATGGATGTGCAGCCGACAAATCTGCAGCAATTGCGTGATGCTATTAAGTCAATATGGAGCAAAATCTCTGAGGAGTATTTCCAGTTTCTTGTTGAATCTATGCCACAAAGGATTAAGGCAGTTCTAAAGGCAAAAGTGGGTCAAACCTGGTAATCGTAAGGTGTACCTAATAAAGTGGCCGGTGAGTGTATGTACAATGGCTGGTGCAAAATCAAAATTCAATTATATCATTTGCAGCTGTCATTTCCAAACAGAGTTTTTAATATGTAGAAAACATATTCAAAGACATTCAGGACGTTATTCCAACAAATTTCACGGACCTATTTTTCTTAAAAGATAAAAAAAAGATCTGGTAACAGTTTAAGTAACAATTCATGCTATTAGCAAACCATTAACTGGAACAAACTGCTAATTAATAGTTAGTAATGCAGTAGTCAGGTTTAGGTATTGGTTAGGATTAAGGATGTACAATAAGATCATACTTTATAGCTACTAATAAACAATTAATATATTAATAATAGGTAATAGTAGTAAATAGCATAAATGGTCACCTAAAGGGTAACTATTATGCAAAAATCACTTTCATAAGGGGTTTAAACAGAGTTGTGTGGTAAGAGTGTGTGAATATAAGCAGCTTCTAATGGTAAACATGTATTCATTTTATTTCTTATAATCAGACTTGACAATAAACAGTCTGCAGAAACACTTTGATTGACATTCTCCCTTTGCACGTGTCATCAGAGGGAGAAGGCCCCTCCCACTAGTGACCATCACTTCCATTATTAGCATAGGACGTTAGTCTTTTAAATCTGCCACTATGCTGATGCACAGGCATTTGTAGCTCCGCCCTCTTTTGAAAAGAGCACAATCTGAGCACAATTTGAATTTAAAGCGACAGTCACCAAAACGACACAGTCAAAGGTAAGTGTCAGCTTCAGTAATATAAAACATTATTCATGAGCTATTTTGAGCTGAAACTTCACATACACAAGGTCCCATTTAAAATAAAGTGCTATCAAGTTATGTGTATATTGAGGTTTACATTATGCTATATTTCAAATGCGCATAAAAATAGGTGGATGGAAACAAAGCCGCAGGCATGTGTGAGATTGTGCAGAACATCACCTCTGCTTTTCGGATGTTCTCCTTGGCTTCTTCTATCCTGAACTCCAGCTCGTTTCGGCTCTGCTCTGTCGGTGGAGTCCCGAGAGTCTCACATTCCTCCAGAGCCTGAAAGAGAGGAGAAGAAGCGCAGAATCAGTTTTAATTTAACCTCAGCATCACTGCACACCGCAACACTCCTGAACCTCCAAACGTCCCCACATGTATAGCAATACCGGTACATTTTGACCGTTGGTCCCCATGAGTAAAACAGCTCATAAATCACACAGAATGAGGTATTTTGTTGGATTATTTGCTGTGAGTGTTGATTTTAGGGGTAGGGGAGAGAATATACAGTTTGTACAGTAATGATAAAAATCAATACGCCTATGGGAGTTCCTGCTGAACAACAATAGGTGTGTGTGTGTGTGTGTGTGTGTGTGTGTGTGTGTGTGTGTGATAATGTGTGCTCCTCTCACCCGTTTGTAATGGATGATGTTCTTATGTTCGCGAGCCACACGTGTGGCCCATTTCCTGGCCTCTTTGTTCAGACTGTGTTCTTCAGTGGTTCCCGACTCCGATTCCAGCTGTCGACTCTGAAACACACGCACAAATACACAATTAATTGATTCATCAATCAATCAATTAACTCTATTACAAATTAGACACGGATGTGAAAAGACGGCAATGTAACAAATGTAAGAAATGTGCCTGATTGTTGATGTTTTCTTCAATGAACTGACAGGTAAACTGCTTCTTCAGGAGAGTTTGTCTGATAGTGGAGCAAGCGCTTGTGTGTCGAAGATGAGTTATTAAAATCATCACAACAAATGCTGTGTCCCAAATCGCATTCTTATACTATTCTACGCCATTTTGTAGAATAAACAGTGTAAGTAGTGTGTTCACACTGAAAACTCTAAAAATAACAAGTGCACTTTAATTACCCGGATGATGCACTCATTCAGCCAGTAAAATGAAGTGTGTAATGTTGGACACTTCACGCACTCAACGACGGCAGGTTTGCTCACGTAGCGGAAGGGGTGGAGCTATCGGGCGCACATGTTGGATAACTTTATTTATTTTGGATTGAGAAAGCAAAATTCTCCCATGAAAGTGTTTATAGCGCCTTCCGATGGTGAATGTGGTTATACTCATGACAGGTATTATTTGATAGTTTGGTCTTTTATTTCACTGATTTGGCAACCATCAAACATCATCAGAGAAACTGTTTGAATTTCCGCTTGATAAAAAAACGTAAGTGTGCCATTTGGGACAACACTACATACATCTACTATACTGTTGAGTGTGTAAGTGCACAAGTACATAGTGCATGAGTGCATAGTGTAGCGTGCCATTTGAGACGCAGCTTACGAGTGTAATTTAATTGAACCCTTCATAGAGCACTCATTTCATTTAAGACTAGACCTACATGACTTAAAATAATGTCTAAATATTGTAATCAATTTCCCAGTACTGGGTTGTGGCTGGAAGGGTCTAACATACATGCAGCTGGTTTAGACCAATTTGTAAGTTTATCTTGCTCTTTCTGTTGAATAATTTTGAAGCACTGTAAATTATTTAGATTTATTGTACTGTTTAATGAGCCTGAAGTATAAGGCGGTGCAGATAGTTTAACATCGTAATCAGCTTGATCTCACGAGGAAATGTAGTTTACATTTTGTCAGTTTAGTGGCTAATCCGTACGAATTCAAGCGAGTTGAGTCGTGCGAAAATGTAGGATTTTAAAAAGAAGGCGTGGCACCCATCCCAACCCCGCCCCTAAACCCAACCATTGGTCATTGGGTGATGGGCACATCATACTAAATTGTACGAATTAGATCATACTATTAAGCCACTAAATCAAAAAGTTACGAATTGTCAGAACAAATTACAAATTAACAGACATTTTCTGTCTGAAACCTTCCATTTTATCACAGAAAAAATTAATGAAGTTATCACTACTAATCTACTACTAATCACTATTAATTTGCAGTGGGAAATTTTGTTACAAAGATGACAGAGTATGTGTTAATTTAGCTGACATTAATGAAAGTGAAGTCATACATTTGTAGTTCTTGTAACACAGTGCATTAAAAATTTTAAGTTGCTGGAAATACAGAGTTGAATAAAAAAAAGAAAGAAAATATATCTACTTCTCAGTGCAAAAATGTAGATTTATATATTGAAATTATGTTACATGATAATTACTAATTTATTTAGTATTATTTTTTACTGTTTTGGTCACTTAACAGTAAGTTTACATTTGTAATGTTATTTTAATGTTATTTACAATACATTCATCACAGTATTTATTAACTGTGTTAACATTACTTGATTAAAGTCATCAATTTAAATTTTTTGTTAACGCAGTGCATTAAAAAAATCATCATTAAAGGATTTTAATGTTTAATGAGCCTGAAGTATAAGGCGGTGCAGATAGTTTAACATCGTTATCATCTTGATCTCACGAGGAAATGTAGTTTACGTTTTGTCAATTTAGTGGCTAATCCGTACGAATTCATGCGAGTTGAGTCGTGCGAAAATGTACGATTTTAAAAAGAAGGCGTGGCACCCATCCCATCCCCGCCCCTAAACCCAACCGTCATTGGGTGATGGGCACATCGTACTAAATTGTACGAATTATATCATACTATTTAGCCACTAAATCAAAAAGTTACGAATTGCCGTGAGATTGCGTTGTCTTAACAGACATTTTCTGTCTGAAGCCTTCCATTTTATCCCTGAAAAAATAATGAAGTCATCACTACTAATTTGCAGTGGGACATTTTGTTCCAAAGATGACAGAGTATGTGTTAATTTAGCTAACAATAAATTTTAAGTTGCTGGAAATAGAGAATTGAATCCAAAAATTGAAAATATATCTACTTCTCAGTGCAAAAATGTAGATTTATATATTGAAATTATATTACATGATATATTATTTATTTATTTAGTATTATTTTTTACAGTTTTTGTACACTTAACAGTAAGTTTCCGTTCGTAAATGTTAGTTTAATGTTATTCACAATACATTCATTACAGTATTTATTAACAGCGTTAACATTAGTTGATTAAAGTCATCAATTTTAAATTTTTGTTAACACGCAGTGCATTAAAAAAAATCATCATTCAAAGATTTTAAAGGGGCGCCTATTGTGAAAATTATCTTTTGTAAGCTGTTTGGACAGAAGTGTGTGTAGGTAAAGTGTGTTCACCGTCTTATTGGAGTGATAGAAACACAATAAGTCTATTTTTTAAATGTCCTGATGTTAAAAAGGATCCAAATCCCTCCCATTTTGAGGCTGACGGCTCTATTGGATTGAGATCTGGTGACTGTGGAGGCCATTTGAGTATGGTGAACTTATTGTCATGTTCAAGAAACCAGTTTGATTCACACTTTATGACATGGTGCGTTATCCTGCTGGTTTCCCCGCCCACCGATTTAACTGAGAGCACTGCATTAACATGTCTTCATAGTAACGTGTATGATCATATCAACAAGACAGGATGTTTGCAAAGCAACCGGGAATAAAAGATCAGTTCAGCTCACTGTGATCGCCAATTACCAACAAATGTGATGAAAAATGAGTTTTACAAGTATAAATAGAATAACTTTTAGATTAAATCCTTTAAAAACAATGAAAAAATATCTGCAGATACTAAATATCTCCAAAAAAGTCCAGCATTGTCTTTCATTTCTATATGAATCAGTAT